>NW_017308594.1:24170-30173 GCF_000935625.1 Nanorana parkeri | reverse complement strand
TCCCTTTTCTGGCCAGCCAGGCTGCATGCCTAGATGAGGGTCTAGTATTGTTGTTTTGTTTTTTTCGATTCTTGGGATCCAAAGGGTTTGGTATAGATCTGGAGGAAGACCCCCATGTCTTTTTTTCTTTTTGTTTTTTCTACATAGGGTGCCCCTTAAAATCAATACCGGGCCCTCATCAAAGATAAGGGTCTGGCATTGATTTTTGGGCTGGGAACCCCTCTGCATTTTTTTTTCACTCTATAATAATTTATAATAATCTGGGTCCATTCATAAATACCTGGTAAAGATTAACAGAATTGCGGCCACTTTGTAAAGCAGTTGCGAAATGTAAGTTGTATTGGTTTTTGTTTTCTAAATGTCAGTTTTGCTATAGTACATTGCATACATCCTACAGATTCACCATTTCACAGGAAGGTTTAAGGAATACCCCCAAGCATGATTTTTTTTTAATGTTGCTATTTAAACATTATTGAAAAATAAATGCTGCTTGCCAAACAGTATTTTTAGATTTTTTTTATTAACACATGTCCCCCAGGGCAGTGCTCAGCTCCTTATGCCCTTTGTTTGCCAATAAAACTTGGCTCCCGTTGACTTTAATGAGGTACAGATTAAAGAGTTGAACACTGAAGGTATGTTCCCAGGTACAATCAGTCCATTCCTAATCTTAAATTATATAACAATAAAACATAAACACTTCCAAAGGGGAATATTTTTTATAGGTTCTAGGTCTGTACCTTTCCTATAGTGGGAAAGGATGTAAGCTTTATAGCAGCCACCGTATTGGCTAATACATTGAGTGATGTAACCAGGAGCCATGTCCAGGGCTCAATGCAGAATGGCAGCTAGATATTATTTTATTTTAACATTTTTATCATTTAAAAAAAAAATGAATATTGATTTTCTTTACTGTTTTAAATTTTTATTTATCTTATTATCTTTTACTTTTTTTTATAGTTTTGATACATTTTTATCTTATTATTTTTTACTTTTTTTCTCACCTTTTTATTTTTTTTCAATGTAGAAAACAACTACGCGCCCGGCGCCCCTCTGCTCCCCACTGCTCTGAGGCTGGACCTCGGTTGGCCCTGTGGGAAACCCAGGCCCTGGCCATGTCCTCACAATTCCCATGTGCCCCGGGGAGGAAGGGGGGCCCCGTGCTCCCAGAGTGTGTTTACTCAGTCAGGGTACAGGAGCCCTTTATTTCAGGAAAGTTAAATAAGCTTGAAAACATTTCATTTCTAATATTTTTTACGTTGTACGAAACACAACCAACTCTCCAGAGTGATCAGCACCATGGACAGTGTGTAAGATGCTAATTCAACTTGATGCATCAATGATGCAAATACTAACCAGCAGTACAATGCAAAACACGTTTTACATGGAACCATTTCATTTTACGATATTAAAAGAAAAAAAAAAGTCAACGTGTTTTTTTCGTTCAAAAAGGTTTTTATTTCTTTTCTTTTTTTCTTGCAGTCAGATAGACAGAAGTATTTGCGCATACATCCAATGGCGATTACCAAATACAGTATAAGAAACATACATTACAAAATAAAATAAAATTATAAACTTGTAGGTAATCTAGGAGATGTCACAAGAAACTGCAGGTAAAAGGGTAGAGCGTGGAAGGTAGGGTAGAAGGGGGGAAATAGAGTAGAGAGCAAACCCTATAAGTAGGGAAGTAGAGATAGCTGGTCATCAGCTCCGGCTTCGGGTCTTCATATTGTCAAGGAATCCACATTAAAAGTCAACGTGTTTTTAATTGACATGTGACTGATTCACTTTAAAGTGCACCTTTAAGTAACTTCACAAGTTTGCATGAATACATTTCTGACATCACAATATGCAGCACCAGAATCATTAAAAAAAAAAAATTGCTTGGCCTTTCAAAAGCCATCCTTAAAGGGTTTCTAAATCCTCCCATTTTTTTGCCTATATCGACTGCTAGCAAGCAGTCGATATAGGCAAACATTTAAAACAAAAACGATTTAAAAGCGGTTTAAACTTACCTTGTTTTCGCCGCCCGCTCCCGTCTGAGAAAACAAAACTGATCGGGCGGGCGCATGCGCAGTTCGGATTCTCGGAAGGGAGACGAGCAGAGACGCAAGGTAAGTCTATGGACGTGTGCACCTGCATGCACACACCGTGGGATCAGAAGTGCCAGCAAGCAAAGAGGAGTCAGCGCTGGATCGGAGAGCCGCCGCACCGCTGGAGGGACAGATGAAAACATCAGAAAAGAAGAAGATCAGATTTAAAAAAATCATTTAAGGTAAGTGCTGACATTAACATTGAGGGGAGGGGAAAAAATGTTTGCCTTTAATGTCACTTTAAGCTTCCAGTGACTTTGTCTAGAATGAGATGATGTCATCAGTCTGTTGCAGGATGGAAAAAGCTTTTGCTCTGTCTCATCCCCCAGTGATCAGACTGCAACATTGTAACAAGGTGAGAGGCTGCAGCAGGGGCTGATCCGAGCCAGACATTTGTGGACACAACCAAGAGCTGCCCAGTGACCCGGATTGACATGATTGTGTCATCTTTGAGCTGACATGTCAGTCCAGGAAGTAGATGTGACCCTGGATAATGCATGAACAAAGATTACTTCATTCTTCTGGAGAGAAAAGCAGATAAATGCATTGTCAGGGGGGAGTAAAGTGATCTCTGTGAGAGGTAATCAATACCTGGAAGAGTTACACTTGCATAGTATTTTGCATGCATGCACTTAAGATAAAAAATATATATATTTAATGGTAAGCCCACTTTAATAGAGAATTCAGTTCACTGGTGTCAGGGAACAGAACACCTGCAGGTGGCGCTAAGGCAGGCCCTGCAGTTCCAGTGCTCACCTACAGGTGTCTCCAGGCAGCCAGTGGCTGTCAGGGACCTGAGCGCCTCCAGGTGGCACTGTGACTCTGCAACCAGGTCCTGCACTTCCAGGGCTCACCTGCAGGTGTCAGCAATTAGGCACCACCTGGTGCTGATCTGGGAGGGTATTTAATCCCTCCCTGCACTGAGCCTGGTGCCACAGTATTGTCGCCATTACCTGTTTCCTGCGACCTGATTCCCGCATCCTGGTGCCTTCTTGTACCCTGACCATTAGACATGTGCACTGGCAAAAAATGTGTTTCGTTTCGTTTCGTTTTGATTCGGATTTGTGTTATTTTGTTTTTCGGGATTTGGGTGTGAAAGTCAATTCGGATTCGGACTAAATTCATTAGCGGTAGTTCGTTCGAACGTTCGTTTCGTTTTCGTTTCTTATTAATTTCATTCGTTCGTTGCAGCAAAGTGACACTTGAGGGGGAAAAAAAATGTTCTCCTTCTCTGTCACTTTGCTGCAACGACGAACGAACCGAATAAGAAACGAAAACGGAACAAACGTTCGAACGAACTACCTCTAATGAATTTCGGAAACGGAAATTCGGATTTGTTTGCTTTCGTTCTATATGTAATTCGGAATTCGGATACACCCGAATCTCTGGATGTCTGAAAATTCGTCCGAATTTCGTCTCGGAACTAAACGAATCGCACATGTCTACTGACCATTGGCCCGTGGCTACCCTTGTGTTGCCTTGCTCACCAGGTTCACTTGCCCTGTTACCTTTTGTGTGTAATTATGTTGTTTTGCATTTTAGTTGGCTATTATTAGTTGTGTGTGGTTACTTGTTTTCGGTGTGTTGAATAAAATATATGCTCATAAGCATTGTCTGGTGTGTCACACATTTGGTCCTCCTGTATAGATACCTGTATGCGGTGTGGGGACACCCGTGCACGGTATCTTGACAACTGTTTTCTGTTGGAAATACAACAGCATATATTATGTCTGAGCTGTAGATGGCGCTGTGGTGCAATGTTAGTCTCTATGTTGCTTATCTATTATATACAGGAAGTTGCTGCATGCTGTGAAATGCTGTATTCTAATATTATGTCCTCCTAAACAAGTAAAACTTAAAGTCGTATTAAGGTCTGGGCGTTTTTTACCTTAATGCATTCACTGCATTAGGGTAAAAACAGACCAGTGCCTTTTTTCTCCCCCAGTCCCCCCCACACGTAACTGTTGGCTGCGCTCGTCCCCGCCGCCGGTCCCGAAGCGCTCCTCCGTACCTTCGCAAACTTCCGGGTTGCGGGGGAGGATACTGATGGCAGAGGAGCCATAAGCTCCTTCTGTCATCAATCAAAGAGGGAAGGGGCGTGGCCTGCCACAGTTTCCATTTTAACAGTTTCCATTTTAAGGTAATACAACAAGAAGCAATAAACTATACTTGGAAGCTTCTGATGGAAGCTGTCATTTGTTAACTCTAGAGCAGTGGTCTCAAAGTACCGGCCCGCGAGCCAGTTGCGGCCAGCGAGCCGGTACTATGTAGCCCGCTCACAAGTCTGTTACACGGTCACGGACCACGTACCAGACTTGCGGGATAGGAGGAGGAGAGTCAGCCAGGAGGGAGAGCAAGGAGAGACAGCCAGGAGAGAGAACAAGGAGAGACAGCCAGGAGAGAGAACAAGGAGAGATAGCCAGGAGAAAGAACAAGGAGAGAGAGCAAGGAGAGCGAGGAGAGACAGCCAGGAGAGCGAGGAGAGACAGCCAGGAGAGAGCGAGGGAGGTGTTTTTTTCGTTGGTAGATATCATGTAGCTCGTCATTTGAAAAGTAGATCTTAACACAAAAAATTGCGGGCACCCCTGGGGTAGAGAAGTGAGCAAGCGACGTTATGTCCATGGCGCCCTGTGCGGCTGCACTGCTCGCACACCCCTAAGGCCGGCCCTGGTCGCACGTCGGCTCGAACTATGAGGCTGAGTGAAAATCATTTACCTCATAGTTCTCCTTTAAAGTTTGAAATTAAGCAAGCGGCCCCCATGGGAGAAACATTTTTTTGTCGAGTGGCCCTCGAGGGAATTGAGTTTGAGACCCCTGCTCTAGAGTGTAAGTGTTCTAGTGATGGAAATGAACGTATATAAGCAGATCTATAGCCTGCTGACCATTCCTATTTCTTTAAACTCACTAAATACAAAACACTTTGAACTACTTTCACATTAAGGTGCAGCAGCTACTTCTCATCCCCGTCCTGTCACCTTACAAAGTTTGCACCGTCCATAATCCTGCTGACAAAAATGGAAACTTTCTCATTTCAAGTTTTCTTTCTTAAAGTTGACATTTCTGCACCTGTATTGGCAGCTTGAGCCCTATGGGACTTAAGAATGAAGAGATTCGGGTGTAGTATCTCTATGAAGATGACGGGTTTATGTTATATGGCAACTCTGCATATGAGAAGTGCTCAGCGGTGTTCTGGAAGCTTTCTCTAAGATGGAGCATTAAATGATTAGAAGTCAGTATTGGAGGAGCAGGCAATGGAATCCAGAACTCGCAGTGGAATTCTCTGCACTGTTTTATACCTGTTACATTGTAATGACATATCCAACCGCTGCATAGCGAGAGGCTCAATAATCCCTTCCTGTCCCAGCAAGAATCGCAGCCAGTTATCGGACACATAGGGAAGAACAAATCCCCAGATTAGACCTCATCCCCGCCGTATTCTGCAGAGCAAGCTGAGAAATCTTCATACCTTAGATGGCTTGGCCATTACCGGGCTCCATTCTCCAACCGTTCTCCACAGTATGCTCCACCCCAACATTATCATGAATGCAAAATAGTAACCTGCTGTGACCAAAAACAACATAAACCGAGAACTGTATAGAAGAGCAGATGCCTTCAGGTAGAGGTGTGTTATGTAACGCAAATTTGTGAGGTGTTCCACATTTTTTGAGAAGAGGCAATTAAGGGGGCGATATGGGCACCATGGGATCTATTTATAAACAGTTTGCAGGGTCATTCACCCTACAAATTAGGGATGCACCCATACCGGAAGTCCCATTAAGGAAGTCGGATGGCTTCTAAAGACTCGCCTCTCGGCTTCCCAACTAGCAGGGAAGCCGTCTCCATGGTGGCAGCATGGAGGCAGCTTTCTGGCCAATCAGGAAGCCGGGGGGGGGGGGGGGGGGGAGAGGACTTC
>NW_017308594.1:10096-24075 GCF_000935625.1 Nanorana parkeri | reverse complement strand
GTGAGTTGGGAGCAGGAGGGGGGGGGGGGGGGGGGGGGGCAGGTAATGACTCGCCGGCTGGCTTCCTGATTGGCCAATCAGGAAGACAGGAGGCGAATCATTACACTGCGCCCAGATTCCTGATGGACTGGGAAGCTGTCTCCATGCTCCCTCGTCACCAGGTGATAAGGGAGCATGAAGTCGGCTTTCTGGACAATCAGAAAGCTGGGGGACGGGTAATGACTCGCTGTCCAGTTTCCTGATTGGCCAGCTTCCCAAGCAATCAGGAAGCTAGGCGGCAAGTCGTTACATTACACCAAGTGACGAGGGAGCATGGAGCCGGCTTTCCGGCCACTGAGGAAGCTGGGCAGCATGTAATGACTTGCTGCCCGGCTTTCTGATATCGGAAGTTCGGGTATCGGACAAGGCATCGGAGCATTTGGGCGAGTACGGGTAATCACCCAAATACTCGGTATCAGCACCGTTAACTGTACTAGTATCGGTGCATCCCTACTACAAATATCTGTGAATGTTCTATTTATAAATAATATCTCTGTGTAAATGAGTGAAGTGAACACATGCTTTGTGCGAATATCTGTCAAAAGGAACGCTCTTTAGGTATCTTTTTATAAACAATTTGCAGGGCCATTCGTCCTGTGAACGTTTGTTCTGTGCAAATAGAGGCAAAAATAAACGTTAAGGGCCTAACACATTTCCCCGCCTGGCTTTTGGCAACCAGAGCGGGTGAGGGGATGTGTATGCGGATGGGATGCTGGTTGCTAAGAGCCATGTAGGGAGATGTATATGGCCCTTACATACCTCTCCGCCTGGCTCTTAAAAACCTGGGACGCTCTGGCCAGTGTCCAGTCCAGCTCCTGGTAACCAATGGCGTCACTGGTTGCCAGGAGCTGGGCGGGACACCAGCGGTGGAATTTGTTGTAGATAATCCTCTGGTAACCAGGACAGGAAGTAAAGGGGAATCTTCCGAATGGGGATAGATACAGCACAATAAACCATTTTCAATCTATCCAAAGTTAAAAAAAGATGGAGCTCCACTTTTTTGTTAAATGTAGAAGGTATTTTTAAATGCTAGCAGTGTCTCTACCTGAATTTAACTTTGTATCAGCCTCTTGTTAGTTTTTTTTTTGCTGTCTGTTTGCCATAAGGGAGATTTCCTTTCACTTCCTGTACTAGAGATGCAACAGGAAGTGAGTGGAAGTCTCTACAAAGTAAGTGCAATCTCTTCAAATGTCACCGTACCATAAAACCTCCCATGGACCCTCCTTCACCTCTTGTTCCTGTGACAGTTATGAATTTCCCCATCCTCTTCTATCTGAAGAGAAATCAAATAGGGTGAATCTCGCACCAGAAATAAAAACCTAACAGGGGTTCTAATCCCTCTCCATTCTATCCAAAAAATACAAATAAAGTTTTCATTGTACATAGCCTTTAAATGTAGGACGAATAAGACACATGGCTACCCCACCAAACCCGGGACTCTATGTTGTCACACTAGAATCAGTAAATCATAAAACATGACGGTTTACTGCCACCTGTTGGCCAAAGACAGAACTGCGCATGTGTTATTTTACTACGCAGCTTTATCCGTCGTAAATCTAAACACTGGCTGGATGACGTCTAGTTTTCTAAATGATTGCGGATCATAAAGAATTCCCATTTTTTTATATAGTTTTAACCATTTTCTATCCTTTTTCTGGCATATCATTGTTGCTGATCTCCTCCACCTTTCTTGCCATTACTTCCTGTCTACATAGGCTTGCCACCTTTTCTTCAAGCGAAACCCGAACACTCTAACAACATGCGGACATTTTTAGGGGAGAATGAGTCGCAGCTTATTCATGTGTAAATAGAGCCACCCATTCATATGAAAATATCACAGTTGAGACAATTTTCAGGATGGGGGGGAGGCAGTAGCCCCTATCTTAATTTTGGTTGCCCCGTCTGCCTGACATCTTGTGTCTGGGTTTCTGCTGCCATGAAACTGGGACACAGCATTCAAAACCCGAACTGTCTGGGTGAATCCCGGACAGGTGGCAACCTTATGTCTACATGCACTCCAGCACATCATTGCTCTTTGATGGTGAAAGAAGTGGACAGCGAGTGTCAGTGCGGCGGCTGGTTGTAGTCTCCATCACGGGCACGTGTTACAAGGCGACAATAGGGAGATTGTTGTCACTCCATAGCAGGAAGTGGCTGGACGGGAAGCTCCATGGCAGGATCACCAGAGGTTATTTTACTGATAACTGCAGAATTAAAAAAAAAAAACGTTTGGCAATGATATTATTACAGGTGAAACTCGAATAATTAGAATATCGTGCAAAAGTAATTGCAGTAAGTTCTGCAAAAGGGGCCCAAACCAAGTACTGAGTACATATGCATGCTTGTACTTTTCAGAGGTCCGATATTGTTCTATGTACAATCCTTGTTTTATTGATTGCATGTAATAATCGACTTTTTTGAGGTTGTGGATTTGGGGTTCTTGGTGTTTTCATGAGCTGTAAGCCATAATCATCACAATGATGACAAATCACGGCTGGAACTATCTAGATTTGCATGTAATGAGTCTCTCTCATATATTGGTTTCACCTTTTAAGTTGCATTAGTGAAATAAATGAACTTTGCACGATATTCTAATTATTCGAGTTTCACCTGTATATATGATATATTATATACGATTATAATACTTGGGTTTACTTTAATTGTATCAACTGATTTTATATCAATAGCTTCCATTCCAATTTACTGACTGGGGTGATCATGTGATTCAGGCCCTGACCCCCAGGCAAGCTTACATGGTGGATTTAGCACCTGGTATATATTCTTCTCATACCAAGTACATGCCAGGTATATATTCACATGCCAGGTATATATTCTCATAATAAGTACTAGCCAGGTATATATTCTCATGCCAAGTACATGCCAGTCCGACAAAAAGTTTTCTTTAGCTCTTGGCACTAATGGCTGCCAGCTGAACAATCCACTTGCTGTTGCACACTCAAAGTTTTCAACAGTTTATCACAGTTTTTTACACAGACTTGAGGGGCTGCTCATCCAAGGCTCTGGGGCTTCCACCACGAACATAGAAAACAAAAGGGAACAGAGCGCCAACTCCGTGTTTAAAATCGTTTATTACAGTAAATAAAACAAATGAAACGCGTCAATCTTGGCTGACTGCGTTCGGTGGACGGTGATGTGACCGGAGACTACAGTGTTACATGGTCGGGGATATACCATGTTGGGTTAACAGACAGTGTGGCCTCTCGTTTGTTGTTAAAGCCTGATGAAAACGTTTGTTTGTGAGTACTTCTATCCCTTGTTTTATTTATTGTAATAAACGATTTTACACACAGAGGTGGCGCTCTGTTCCCTTTTGTTTTCCAAGTACATGCCAGGTATATATTCTCATGCCAAGTACCAACCAGTTATATATTCTCATAATAAGTACTAGCCAGGTATATATTCTCATGCCAAGTACATACTGTATATGCAAAAAGTTGTTTTTTTTAAAAAACGCTTTAACAGCAGTTTAAACTTACCCCGTCTTCGCCGCACGCTCCCTTCCGAGAATCCGAAACTGCTCAGGGGCCGCAAAGCATCTTGGGGCGGGCGCATGCGCCGTTCGGAATTCTCGGCCGGGAGACGAGCAGAGACGCAAGGTAAGTCTAAGGACGCGTGCACCCGCATGCAGACACAGTGGGACAGGAAGTGCCTGCAAGCAGAGAGGAGTCAGCGCTGGATCGGAGAGCCGCTGCACCGCTGGAGGGACAGATGAAAACATCAGGAAAGAAGATCGGAATAAGAGACATCATTTAAGGTAAGTGCTAACATTAACATTGGGGGAGGAAAAACATTTTTTGCCTTTAATGTCACTTTAAGTGCATTTTTCACAAAATGTTTGGGTTTGAGGATCCGGTGAGTATAACTTTGTTATTTTCCTCCTTAGAACAAGACAAGCAGTTAACCCTTCCAGCGCCAGGGTAGCCCCACTACAAGGGTGAAGTATAACTTTTCCCGGAGTTCTGCTTTAATCCCGCATGCTTTCCATTCCATCACAGTCTCCCGTTGTTGGCTCCGCGTTAGCAGCACGTTTTCTGTCCAAGTGTAATAAACACACAGGAGATGTTGTACATTATGAGATAAATGACGGGTTGATATCACTGGAGCTTCGTATAATTACACTTGACTCTTCTTCATCACTCGTTGTCTTTCCATGAAATCGTGTTTGAAGGAGTAATTAGCTGCAGAGCACTGACCTGCCGCGTCACCTCAATCAAGAAACATTTTTATTTTCTAATTGTAATTGTTTAAGACAATGATATTAAATACTTCATCCAATCTAAAATATGACTGGCACGTAGACGCCAAGCTTTCCTTTGTGGAACAATCATACTAATGAACTGTACGGCTTTGCTTCAATAGACGAAGGTGATATCATTGTCATGAGCAATGGAAGACAAAGGAGCTGGACTCCTGACTGTCCCTCATCCCCGAAATTCAGGCTGTGCCTTCTCCTGTGATGATACTGATTACTTCCAATTCCCTGTAAACTTTCACCTCCACAATGTAACCCTTTGAAGCTGCAGCAGCTATCTCGAGCCCGCGCATATTTCCTGTCTGAATGCCTTCAGCCATCAACAATCTCTTTCTGATACGTACTGTGGTTCGGCCACCGTCATAGGTCAGCGCGGACACAAATCTCTTCTAAGTCTTTTTTTTTCCAGGACAGTGTCTACCTCCCTGAGAGCCAGCCCCATAGTCCCTCTACCTCCCTCAGAGCCACATAGTCCCTCTACTTACCTCAGAGCCCCATAGTCCATCTACCTCCCTCAGAGCCCCATAATCCCTCTACCTCCCTAAGAGTGCCATAGTCCCTCTACCTCCCTCAGAGCCCCATAGTATCTCTACCTCCCTCAGAACCCCATAGTCTATCTACCTCCCTCAGAACCCCATAGCCCCTCTACCTCCCTAAGAGTCCCATAGTCCCCCTACCTCCCTCAGAACCACATAGTCCCTCTACCTCCCTCAGAACCACATAGTCCCTCTACCTCACTCAGAGCCCCATAGTTCCTCTACCTCCCTCAGAGCGCCATGGTCCCTCTACCTCCCTCAGAACCCCATAGTCCCTCTACCTCCCTAAGAGTCCCATAGTACCTCTACCTCCCTCAGAGCCCCATAGTACCTCTACCTCCCTCAGAACCACATAGTCCCTCTACCTCCCTCAGAACCACATATTCCCTCTACCTCCCTCAGAGCCCCATAGTTCCTCTACCTCCCTCAGAGCCCCATGGTCCCTCTTCCTCCCTCAGAGCCCCATGGTCCCTCTACCTCCCTCAGAGCCCCATGGTCCCTCTACCTCCCTCAGAGCCCCATGGTCACTCTACCACCCTCAGAGCCCCATAGTCCCTCTACCGCCCTATAGTCCTTCTATCTTCCTCAGAGCCCCATAGTCCCTCTATCTCCCTCAGAACCCCATAGGACCTCTACCTCCCTCAGAGCCCCATGGTCCCTCTACCGCCCTCAAAGCCCCATGGTCCCCCTACCTCCCTCAAAGCCCCATGGTCTCTCTACCTCCCTAAGAGCCCTATAGTCCCTCTATCTCCCTCAGAACCCCATAGGCCCTCTACCTCCCACAGAGCCCAATAGTCCCTCTACATCTCTCAGAGCACCATAGTCTCTCTACCTCCCTCAGAGCCCCATAGTCCATCTACCTCCCTCAGAGCCCTATAGTTTCTCTACCTCCCTCGGAGCCCCATAGTCCCTCTACCTCCCTCAGAGCCCCATAGTCCATCTACCTCCCTCAGATCCCCATAGTCCCTCGACCTCCCTTGGAGCCCCATAGTCCATCTACCTTCCTCCAAGACACAAATGATTGCAGCTCTGTATTCATTCATTATCATACCTAAATTTGACTTTGTATCAGCCTCTTGCAGTCCCTGTACAGCAGAGCTCAGATTTGGAGAGAGAGAATCCAATGATTTGGAGGGGTGTCCCAATACTTTTGGTAATATAGTGTACATGTAAACCCGATCACTAAAATCTCCCCTACCCTTTAACATGATTATGTCATTTAAAAAATCATTTTCAATACTTTTAAATCTGCACCTTTCATGAACCTAATCCCTTCCAGCATGCTCCTTGTTCAGGCACTTCCTGTTATAGGGTGACAACACTCTGTTCCTGTCTCCCAATTGTGCTCCTGCGTTGTCACCCTGCCACATGGGTTTCCGATGGAGGCTACAACGGGTGGTTTCAACACACACTGCGCAGCCACTGTTATCACCATCACCCGCCCTGAGAAAAGTCATGCCGTTATTGCTGAAATTATTGTAGACAGGAAGTGGCTGCATAAACACTGCAGGAAAACAAAGGACGAAAAATGTATTTTATTTAAAGAAATGCAATTGTTTATGTTGCACCGTGCTTGAAGGATTTGCATTTACTTTGAACCTCAACTAACAAATATGTCTCAGCAGCGATTTGCTTTGCAGAGGTGACAACGCATTGTTTCTGCTGCCCGAAGGGATCTGTAATTGTTTGACAGGGAAAATATGGCGGCGTGTTGTGTAATCTGCGTCTTCTCTATTACATACGATTGCTTCGCTGTCCCGTCATTTCTGCGCGTTTTCATTACCAGGTAATCATTCTCGAGGTAATGATACGCTACGAATGCAGCAGATGAAATATTTATCCAGCGGTCCCGGGGATCCGAGCCGCTCGGCCTACACACTTCTCTCCTCTATTCACGGGGACAGAGAATTCCACTTCTAGAACTCTTTTCCATAATCCACCCGCTACACTTTCTTAGATTAAACCTGTCACTAGGACGGGCGATTCAAACTGAGCGTATGTTACAAAATGCAAGTCGTCGGTTCGCACCACATGTCAGGATGATCAATAGATCCGGATTTCTAAGCAGATCTCAACTCTTTCTCTTATTTAGAGGCTCGGTTATACATGCGCATTAACATGTGTTACAACAACACACGGCGATGCCCCGGCTCTGTGCATTGGGTGGCAGCGGCATTCATTGTGAATGGCACCCCACCACATTGTACAGTAGAGGCAAACGCACACAAAGCGGCTCACCACAATGCATATACAGCAGTCCATAAAAGGGTCATGCACATTTTTTCATCCATTGAGGTTGGCAGTCTATTCATAATGCATGGGCTTAATGCAAAGCAAGTCAACGTGTGCCATTACCATAGGTGGGAACTTGCCGGATATCACCCAGCAGCGGGATGTGACCCAGCAGCCGGATCACAGTTTTATTCAAGACATGTAAATAAAGTGTCATGCCTGATGTGGTCTGCATTCACCGCAGAGGGAGGAGGAGGACGACTGGGTGGGACTCAGGAGCATTGGGTGGGAGGTGGACACAGGGGTGAGGTGCACTCAGCATAATTGGATGCCAATGGCTCCACCAGGATTTCCCACCAGAAGGAGGACCCAGGGAACTGAAGAGAGCAGCGATGCCACCAATGGGGTGTGTGTATGTATATATTTGTAGTGTGTATGTATTTATGTCTGTGTAGTCAGTAATTGTCACAATTGCACCTAGCGCCCACCTATCCACCTTTCCAGTGATACTGACGATGCACCTGGCACCCACCTATCCACCATTCCATTGATACTGACAATGCACCTGGCGCCCACCCATCCACTATTCCAGTGATACTGACAATGCACCTGGCGCCCACCCATCCACTATTCCAGTGATACTGACAATGCACCTGGCGCCCACCCATCCACTATTCCAGTGATACTGACAATGCACCTGGCACCCACCTATCCACCAATCCAGTGACACTGACAGTGCACTTGATGCCCACCTATCCACCATTCCAGTGATGCTGACAATGCACCTGACGCCCACCTATCCACCATTCCAGTGATGCTGACAATGCACCTGACGCCCACCTATCCACCATTCCAGTGATGCTGACAATGCACCTGACGCCCACCTATCCACCATTCCAGTGATGCTGACAATGCACCTTATGCCCACCTATCCACCATTCCAGTGATGCTGACAATGCCCCTGGTGCCCACCTATCCACCAATCCAGTGACACTGACAGTGCGCCTGGCTCCTTCCTACAAGCACCATTAGTGTCACTGGAATGGTGGATAGGTGGAAGCCAGATGCATTGTCAGTGTCGCTGTAATGATATACACACAGTGCACCTAGATCCCACCTATCCATCATTCTGTAGACTACTGACCTATCATTTAAGTCCCTCCCACTTTTATGCAGAATTCGGTGCATTCCCACCATAGCTCCTCCTGCCGCCCCTCCCACGGTCTCAGGGATTACAATTTCTAAAAGTTCCTTCCAAGCTATGGCATTGTGTGAGCATTAATGCACCCCTTAATTCAGTTCTGTCCTCTCCTACCCCCTGCAACAGGCAGTCTCCTTGACCAATAAGGGGACATGGCAGGTGGGAACAGGCAGGGCTTCTCCAGCTGACTCCATCGTCTATAGAAACATTTGAGATCCACCTATAACTTCAGCTGCCTAAATTTCTGTATGTACTGACGCTGCAAATACATTGATGTGCCAAAATACAGTGCACTCCTACAATTTAGAGACCAAAGAGAATAAAGTCGTTGGTGAAAAGCTTGAAAGAGCGGGACGCGAGAGCCGACGCTTTCATACATCTCCCCTATTGTGCGCATAACAAACAGTCTGCCGCGTCCCCAAACATCGTGTAACCAATTCAGGTCTCAAGGACATGTACAATGATACAAGATGTTCCCTTGAGATTACAGAGAATCAGATTTAAGCAGCAGAGGGATGGGGCCTTCAGGAAAGAAACACTCAGCTTACAATATTTCGCTAGAAATAAGAAATTATTCCAAGTCCACATTATATCGGGATTGCGTGGGCCGGCCAGGGAGCAATAATGGGAATATATGAAAGATAAGATATACAGTATAATTGTATAGGTAAATGATGAGGGGGGGAGTATCATTTTAAACCCCCCGTTTAAAGCCAAGGGACCTGAGTTTTTGTTGGCTATACAATTTTCTTATAGCCCAACCTGGACAGTCAGTTTTAATTCCCTTAAGACATTCCAGATGCTTTAAAACAAAAGTTGTTCAATGCCTTGTTTCCTTTGAAAAGCAGCCACAGCTCGCGGTATACTGAGACCGCCGTAGCCGGGACGGATCCCGACATTGCTGTCGACATCCACCCAGCTGCATGAGTGACAGCGGGCTCTGCCTAGCTAGAGAGCAGAGCAAGCTGTGCCTGCCCCCTCCCCCGTCCGTTCCTCAAGTCAGTGCTGGAGGATCGGAGCGGGGAGGGGGAGAATCCCTGCAGGGAGCCGTGAGTGACAGTCATGGCTCTCTGCAGGGAGATGATCGAGAAGTGAGTGAGCTACGGTATGTGTTCGCTCACTTCCCGATCTACTGAGCTGACCTGTGACAGTTTCATTGTCACACGTCGGCTCGAACTATGAGGATGAGTGAAAATCACTCACTTCATAGTTCTCCTTTAAGGAATTCCAATGCAGGAATCCGGCTGTCTGGGGGAGGGGATTGTTCAAGGGAACACACTGAACTCTTATCTGATCCTGTGAGGTATAAACTCTGTGTGCTTTCTTCAATAAACCAGTTCATGTTTTCACTGCAAAGCCAGTGTTGTCTGATTCTTGGGGTAAGCCCATGCTATAGTCACTTGCTTCTGGTTCCAGCACCCAGGGAACAGGCTTAAGACGGAGATTTCCAGTCAGGGTATCAGGGAGTCCTGCACACTGAGTTCCTGTTTGCTCCTATGGAGTCATATAATAGCATGCCTGCTATTGGGTATGGACCTCATTCATTGAGTGCTCTCGATCAACAGCTGAGCAGACCTGATGGGGAACTAGTCCCTCTGCATCCCATCAGGCTCCGGGCACCTCTCAGCGTGACTGGTTGTTACGCTGAGTGTCGGGCCTCAGTGCACTTCTGCACTGCAAATGGCTGTACGCTTCATGAATTCCCCCCAATGTATTTAATGTCTTGCAGTTTGTTTTCTTCAGCTAGAAAAGCAGCCACAATCACAAAGTAGAAAAGCCTGATCCCTGTCAGAGAAGGCCCTTGCCCTCTGTGTGGAAGCAGTGGTATCACTGCAGAGGTGCAACACGCCCCTTACCGAGCAAGACCTCAATTTCTGCAATCAGCAAAGGTCGTGCTTCCCTCTGATTGGAGAGCTTGACCTCAACACGGGGGAGTGTCAGACCTCTGCAGGAAGACCACTGCTTCCCCCAGAGAGCTTTGGCTCACGGGAGGAGGTTAGTATATGTCCTCCCGTGACTCTTAGGAGAACTATGGGGAAAAATACTTACCCCATAGTTCTCCTTTAAGCACAGACACTCTTTGAAATGAATGTCCTTAATTAGATAAGAGCTTGATCACATCACCCTGAACAATGCCCATTCCAGACAGCTTGCTGCCTTCACAAAAATACGTTTAGCAGAGATGGTTCAGATCAAGTCAAATAGTGACATGCTCTCTCTCTAGATAAAATATTAAACAGGAAAACACACAAAGCAAACAAAGTTGTCCGGGGTAATAAATCTCTGCAGCCCTAGGTCCGTCACAATCAGAACCAGTGCTCAGGGGGCCGGCTGATTCTGCAGGAAACTAAAACTTTTAAACATCAAAAAGCAGCTTCCATTGTAAGAGGTTTCATCAGCATCTGAAATAACGTAAAAAAAACCTTTAATGTCACTTTAAATCTACTCAAATTATTTTTTTTCCTTGAATTAACATTACTTTAAGAAATCAATCTGCTACAATTCACTCTGCGAATGCAACATCTGCTTTAGTGAGGAGCGTTGTTTCACACATATAATGAAGAATAATAAAAAAAAACAATGGAAGAGAAGATTTAACGCTTCCCCAGCGAGCTCGGCTCTCCCGCAGCCGTTACACGCCAACTGAACATTCTACCTGTAAACGCGCATTAAAGACTTCCGCGATTTTCACTTCTGGAGAATCTTCTGGGTAAAGAAAGAAAAGAAAAACAACCTGAGCGCGCTTCCAACCCAAACCAGTGAAGAGGGGAAGTGCGGGTGTGAATATAAAGTTTCATTACTGCTTCCGAAACTTTACACATATAACAAGTAATTACACCACATTCATCACTTTAGTTTACAACTATGGAACACAGCCAATGGATAGAGATTAGGAGAATCTTAAAAGGAAATGATAACGGTTTGGGTCTTTTCTCCATATAAACTCTAGAAGAACACATACCAGGTTGTTTTACCTACCAAAGCATTTGTATCTATGCACATCCAGTCAGTGGTTTATTTTGGTTTTGTGCTGCCCTAGGCAGGACTAAACTCGAGCACCCCCCTCAATCTAAATCTCCCCTACCCCTTCCTGTTGAAGACATTTTGCGTACCCTGTGCCACGCACGCTGTACCCAGCTTATGAGAGGTTGCGCTATTAGCGTAGAGGGAAAGCCAGGGTCCCATGTGGGCTGTGCGGTGTCTTAGGAGAGCTGTACGGGGTCTCAGGTGGGCAGTGTGGGGCCTCGGCTGGGCTAGTGAAGCCAGGATCAGGATCACAATGCTGCAGCCTGCACTTGTAAAAGCCAAGTCACCCAGTCAGCTCCCATGTTTCTTTCTTCACAGGTTTCCTTTGAAGGTTGGAGATATTTTACTACATATTAGTAGTAATATGTGAATATAAAGTCCAGTGATTATCTAAAAAGGGGTGAGGAGGAAGAGGTAGTATTTTGTCTGTAGATAAGGTTTGAATACCTAAGTTCAAGAGGACCCCGTGTGCCACATAACCAGCTTGAGTCCAGGGTGTCATATACCCGCCACCTGAGGAGACATCAGCACAGTGCCCTGCACTCATATCGTCATCCTCGCCATCGCCAAACAATGCCCTCTACCGGAGAAAAGGCAAAGAGGATCCCATGTGCCACGTGACCAACTTGAGTCCAGGGTGTTATTGACCCGCCACCTGAGGAGACATCACCACAGTACTCTGCACTCACAGAGTCTGTCTCGGCATCACCGAACAATGCCCAGTACGAATGAAAAGTTGAAGAGGACCCCATGTGCCACATGACCAGCTTGAGTCCATAGACCCACCACATGAGAGGACGTCAACACAGTGTCCTTCTCAGCATCATTAAACAACACCCAACACTGGAGAAAAAGGCGAAGAAAACCCTATGTGCCCAGGGGCGTATCTGCCGCGAGGCAAACAAGGGTTTGCCTCGGGCGGCAGATTCCAAGGGAGCGGCAAAAAGTCAGGTACGCGGTCACGGACCACATACCTGACTTGTGGGAGCAGCTACACGGTCTGCATCTCTAGCGGATGCAGACCGTGTAGTAGCTGAGTCTTCGCCGGCACTCGGATCCTTTCGGCCAGCGCTCTTTTTAGTGAACGCTGGCCGAAAGGATTGTGCAGTATCGATTGGGAAGGTCTGGGAAGGTCATGCCGCCTCACAGCCTCCTCCCTGCAACAAGGTAAGCAGGAGAGGGGGCTCTAGATTGTATCTTGTGTGCGGGGGAAGGGGGGGACTGGGAATTATTTTAAATGTCTGTGGGGGGACACAGACTGGGGTTGTTTATATATATATGTTCTCATGTGTATGTTATGATTGTGCATCCAGGGAGAGTGTTTTCTAACCGCATGCAATCATATCACGTATCATTACATGCGGTGTGCAGGCGTTTACATGGAGCTCCTGTCACCTGATCATTAACTTGAATGGGTGATAGCTAGCGCTTGTAAACATCAGATTAGGGATTCCTGATGCAGTAAAACGCAAGTTTCTGATGCAGGAATCCCTAATCGCACCTAAACCTACAGATATGAATAGGACCTTATTGTGAGTGTATATTGGTGTCTGTAGTAACATACCGGATACAGTTACATTTTATTTTAAAGTATGAAATTTGGCAAGCGGCCCCCATGAGAGAAGAAAATTTGTCGAGTGGCCCCAGAGACGGAAGAGGCGGGGGGCGAAGATGGAGGAGGCAGGGGGCAGTGACACCGACGGAGGAGGCGGGAGGCGTCGCCGGAGCTCAAGTTGGCCAGCGAAGATGACAAGGAGGCCGTGTTGGACACCGAGGATGAGGAGGCCGTCCAGTCGGGTGCCGAGGTCAGGGAGGCCGCGTTCCAGAGAGGTCCGGCCGTGCAAGGTAAAAGGACTGTGCTGTCAGAGCCCAGCATAGATCCTGCACAGCCCACCAAAGAGTCTCAGGTGTGCTGTGCAATACCCTTTAGTTGGCTCTGCAGGATCCGTAGGGGACTTTGTCGGGTCTCAGGGCGCTTTGCAGGATCCATAGTGTGCTCTGCAGCCTGCAAAGCTCACCACAGATCCTGCAGAGCCTTCCTGAGATCATGCAGGATCTGTGGGGGCTTTGCCGGGTCTCGGGGGGCTTTGCAGGATCTGCGGTGGGCTTTGCAGAATCCATAGGGGGCTCTGCAGCCTGCAAAGCCCACCACAAACCCTGCAGAGCCCATCTGAGACCACAGTCGGGTGGGGTAAATTTAGTGTGGGGGGCGCCACGTTTTGTCTTGCCTAGGGCAGCCCCAAACCAGAATACACCTCTGTATGTGCCACATGGCCAGCTGGAATCCAGGGCGTCATGGACCACCTGAGGGGGTGTCACCACAGTGTCATTCTCAGCATCATCAAACAACATCCAACACTGGAGAAAAAGGTGAAGACAGCCCCATGTGCCATGTGACCAGCTGGAAGACATCAAGTAAAGGCAAGAATGCAACAAAAAAAACATAAAATACACACAGGGTCCCCCCTCCCAGGAGCAGAGGGCAGTCCCCCCAGGAGCAGAGGGCAGTCCCCCCAGGAGCAGAGGGGAGTCTCACCAGGAGCAGAGGGGAATCTCCCCAGGAGCAGAGGGGAGTCCCCTCGGGAGCAGAGGGCAGTCCACACAGAAGCAGAGGGCAGTCAGAAGCAGAGGGCTGCCCCCCCCCCCCCGGGGGGGGGGTGGGTTGTCAATC
>NW_017308594.1:9361-9986 GCF_000935625.1 Nanorana parkeri | reverse complement strand
GGGTAGGTTGTCCATACTTTAACTGGCTTTTAATGTTCTGCATGATAACTTTATTTCTGCCTCAATAAAAGGAAACGTCAAAGCTAAAATGTAACAAAACAAAGAAAACAATGCATTAAATATGCTGATCTGTCACCCTTCAAGGAACCTCTGTAAACTATATATAGTTAAATATAAACGATTAAACCTCTCCATCCGTCCAAGTTACGAGAAGTTAAAAATCCATGGCAACCGTTGTCCGCGCGGGGCTAATGTAGTTTGGCCCTCTTTAGCTGTGATGGTATCGGGACGTAATTAGAAAAAGGCTATTAAAAAGCAGAAAATAGTTCAATAAATATGTTAAAAAGGTGTCTTATGTCTCGCACCACAGATAATTGTTTCCATTAATTTCTCCGAGAAATTGGCCGCTCGGGAAGGGAGGTTACGCAGGTTACACGTGTTATTGTCGAGGGGAAAAGGGATTAACTGCATCACATTAAAATATTTATTAAAAAATAACCGCAAAAACAATCGCGCTGCCGCTTTGCATAACAATATTTGCAACGTACGGGGGCCTGAAGTAAAGAAGTTACAGGAACAGAAGTGGCTTTGATGTGGGAAGTCATGAATAAAAATCACAACTGAA
>NW_017308594.1:5078-8026 GCF_000935625.1 Nanorana parkeri | reverse complement strand
CTGGCTTTTAATGTTCTGCATGATAACTTTATTTCTGCCTCAATAAAAGGAAACGTCAAAGCTAAAATGTAACAAAACAAAGAAAACAATGCATTAAATATGCTGATCTGTCACCCTTCAAGGAACCTCTGTAAACTATATATAGTTAAATATAAACGATTAAACCTCTCCATCCGTCCAAGTTACGAGAAGTTAAAAATCAATGGCAACCGTTGTCCGCGCGGGGCTAATGTAGTTTGGCCCTCTTTAGCTGTGATGGTATCGGGACGTAATTAGAAAAAGGCTATTAAAAAGCACACAATAGTTCAATAAATATGTTAAAAAGGTGTCTTATGTCTCGCACCACAGATAATTGTTTCCATTAATTTCTCCGAGAAATTGGCCGCTCGGGAAGGGAGGTTACGCAGGTTACACGTGTTATTGTCGAGGGGAAAATGAATTAACTTTTTTTAACTGCATCACATTAAAATATTTATTAAAAAATAACCGCAAAAACAATCGCGCTGCCGCTTTGCATAACAATATTTGCAACGTACGGGGGCCTGAAGTAAAGAAGTTACAGGAACAGAAGTGGCTTTGATGTGGGAAGTCATGTTGAATTAAAGCAGAACACCAGGAAATGAGACAAATACTGTATGCAGATTAAAGGGTTTCTAAACCCTCTGGTTTTTTTTTCATATATCTATGGTTAGCAATCAGTAGATATGCAAAACGTTATTTTTTTTAAAAAGCGGTTTAAACTTACCGCTGTCTTTGCTGCGCGCTCCCGTCCAAAAATCCAAAACTGCTCGGGCGGCTGCAAAGCATCTTGGGGCGGGCGCATGCGCAGTTCGGATTTTCGGCCCTCATAGTAATCTCGTACATGATAGTGACCCTCATAGTGATCTCATACATGATAGTGACCCTCATAGTGATCTCGTACATGATAGTGACCCTCATAGTGATCTCATACATGATACTGGCCCTTATAGTGATGGGTAAATTTAGTGTGGGGGGCGCCATGATCTTATACATGATAGTGACCCTCATAGTGATCTCATACATGATACTGGCCCTTATAGTGATCTCATACATGATAGTGACCCTCATAGTGATCTTATACATGATAGTGACCCTCATAGTGATCTCATACATGATAGTGACCCTCATAGTGATCTCGTACATGATAGTGACCCTCATAGTGATCTCATACATGATAGTGACCCTCATAGTAATCTTATACATGATAGTAACCCTCACAGTAATCTCGTACACGATAGTGACCCTCATAGTGATCTCATGCATGATAGTGACCCTCATAGTAATCTCGTACATGATAGTGACCCTCATAGTAATCTCATACATGATAGTGACCCTCATAGGGATCTCATACATGATAGTGACCCTCATAGTAATCTCATACATGATAGTGACCCTCATAGTGATCTCATACATGATAGTGACCCTCATAGTGATCTCATACATGATAGTGACCCTCATAGTGATCTCATACATGATAGTGACCCTCATAGTGATCTCATACATGATAGTGACCCTCATAGTGATCTCATACATGATAGTGACCCTCATAGTGATCTCATACATGATAGTGACCCTCATAGTGATCTCATACATGATAGTGACCCTCATAGTGATCTCATACATGATAGTGACCCTCATAGTGATCTCATACATGATAGTGACCCTCATAGTGATCTCATACATGATAGTGACCCTCATAGTGATCTCATACATGATAGTGACCCTCATAGTGATCTCATACATGATAGTGACCCTCATAGTGATCTCATACATGATAGTGACCCTCATAGTGATCTCATACATGATAGTGACCCTCATAGTGATCTCATACATGATAGTGACCCTCATAGTGATCTCATACATGATAGTGACCCTCATAGTGATCTCATACATGATAGTGACCCTCATAGTGATCTCATACATGATAGTGACCCTCATAGTGATCTCATACATGATAGTGACCCTCATAGTGATCTCATACATGATAGTGACCCTCATAGTGATCTTATACATGATAGTAACCCTCATAGTGATCTCATACATGATAGTGACCCTCATAGTGATCTCATACATGATAGTGACCCTCATAGTGATCTCATACATGATAGTGACCCTCATAGTGATCTCATACATGATAGTGACCCTCATAGTGATCTCATACATGATAGTGACCCTCATAGTGATCTCATACATGATAGTGACCCTCATAGTGATCTCATGCATGATAGTGACCCTCATAGTGATCTCATGCATGATAGTGACCCTCATAGTAATCTCATACATGATAGTGACCCTCATAGGGATCTCATACATGATAGTGACCCTCATAGTAATCTCATACATGATAGTGACCCTCATAGTGATCTCATACATGATAGTGACCCTCATAGTGATCTCATACACGATAGTGACCCTCATAGTGATCTCATACAGGCTGGAGCTTCATTTACAAAACAAATTATCCGCCCACAGAAGCCACCGTGGCTTGAAGACCTGAAGCACCTCTTATAGTGCGGTCCTACCTTTAAACCAGGGCTCAAAATTTCAAGTCCTGAGCTACTAGCCAGGCCTTAAGAGTTACTCGCCACCAGTTGCCCCACCTAACCCCAACCCTGCCCCGCCATTAACTCCGCCAGGTCAGTGGTGTGACACAGAGAACAGAGATCAGTAACAATGCAGAGTGCAGAGGCCAGTGGTGTGATGCAGAGTACAGAGGCCAGCAGTGTAATGCAGAAAAAAGCAATGTATCCTCCATGTCCCAGGTGTCCTGCTTCTCCCGTGCTGTCCTTCCAGCCAGTAGCAGCTCTGCAGTCTTCCTCCCAGCCTATGGCAGCTGAGGTGGGCGGAGGAAGCTGCAGGATCCGGTGTTCTATCGAAAGCTCCAACAAATTGAGATCTCTAACTACCTCTGGTGCTCAGAAACACTG
>NW_017308594.1:0-4997 GCF_000935625.1 Nanorana parkeri | reverse complement strand
AAAGCCCATTTCGTGTGCACCTTACTGTATAACTGGTAACAAATTGTTGAGTGCGTTTGTCGTTTGTTTTGCTTGACCGATTTGGTGCAGCGACGCATGGGGTTTCTCAGCTGCCATTGGGATGTGCGGGATCCCTTGTGTGTTTCTGTGCTTTTAAGGAGGCTGGGCTTCCTCCTGACAAACCTGCACCCAATTTGATATCTTCTGCCCCCATGTGCTCCAAGATGGAGACTCTCATAGTTTAGAGTTAGGACCGCACTATAAGAGGTGCCTTGGCGCGGCAGTGCGGCTTACACATCCTCTGCAGAAGACGTGTATCGAAACCTCTGTCATTGTCCTTAGTGGTGAGGCAAGTTGTTTTACATGCTGGTTTGTGAGTGTGCCATGATGCCTTTCTACTGTTTTACTGAAGACCTGAAGATGGCACTGTGTCTTTATGCTGTATACTGCAACTGTCAGACACAATTACAATATTAAAAAAATAATTGATTTAAATATTTTTGTAATTAGATTAGTCGTTAATTCACCTCATCAGAACAGAAGGGGAAAAAAACAAAACAGTGGCAAACAAGGATCACAGCATACGCGTTATATTAGTGTGTGATTATCTACACAGGGTCAGTGCATGCACATCCACACACTCATGCAGACACACAATGCAAGCATACTATACCTTTTATGCCTGCTCTTATTCATTCACTTTAGCCAACCATGCTCACTGTTGGGAAAGATTACAGGCAAGGGGTCCGAATTTCTAAAAGTGTAATGTGTAACCCCTCTATGACCAAAGGCACATGTGTGCTCATGTGCATGCTGCGTGTTCATGGTCGGAGCGATTCCAGTAAAATGCAATTAAAGAAGTACTCCGGGAATTTTAAAAACTTACCCTAGCAGTGGGG
This sequence comes from Nanorana parkeri, assembly GCF_000935625.1. Lineage (NCBI taxonomy): Eukaryota > Metazoa > Chordata > Amphibia > Anura > Dicroglossidae > Nanorana > Nanorana parkeri. The sequence continues at coordinate 4,098 of NW_017308594.1, read as the reverse complement.
CTAGTCCTGCACTGCAAGGGTTAAGTGCTCCTTTGGTCTATGAGGCCCAAATAAATCAGATACACTCACCTGATCCTCAGTCCCATGGCAGTCAACACTCACCTCTCTCCCCCTCCGCTCTGTCTATGGAATGTCACTTGGCGTTCTTACATCTAATGCAAGTCAATGGACCTGCATTAGACGTGATGATGTCAGCGGTCCTTAGAGCCCAGGGGAGAAGAGGCTGTGGGGGGCCTGTAAAAGAAGAGGTATTATACTGCCATCCCCAGCAGCCTGTGTCTCCTGTCCTTGCTCCATTCTATCACCCTCCTGACTCCATCAGACTCTTCAGCGTTCAATACTAGTGATGAGGGTGGGCTCTGTGCTGACTCACCTGGGTTCACCCAAGCCCTCCTAAGACTGACCGTCACCCCCTCCTCCCGACCCAATCGGTGTCAGAAGTTGTGGTGGGGTGTTCTTGCCCCTTTGTGACGTATAGCTGTGGGGCGGGGAATGCGCCTACCCGCTACTGATTGGGTCAGGAGGAGGTGGCAGTCAGAGCTTTGAGTGTGCTTGGGTGAACTCAGGTAAACTGAGCCCAAATTTCCAATTCTAATGACCAGTACGGACTAAGAGGACCAGTACAGACTAAGACCAGTACAGACTAAGAAGACCAGTACAGAATAAGAGGACCAGTACAGACTAAGAGGACCAGTACGGACTAAGAGGACTAAGAAGACCAGTACGGACTAAGGGGACCAGTACAGACTAAGAAGACCAGTACGGACTAAGAGGACCAGTACAGACTAAGAAGACCAGTACAGACTAAGAGGACCAGTAACGACTAAGAGGACCAGTAAGGACTAAGAGGACCAGTAGGGACTAAGAGGACCAGTACAGACTAAGAGGACCAGTAACGACTAAGAGGACCAGTAAGGACTAAGATGATCAGTAAGGACTAAGATGACCAGTACGGACTAAGATGACCAGTACGGACTAAGATGACCAGTACGGACTAAGATGACCAGTACGGACTAAGATGACCAGTACGGACTAAGATGACCAGTACGGACTAAGATGACCAGTACGGACTAAGATGACCAGTACGGACTAAGATGACCAGTACGGACTAAGATGACCAGTACGGACTAAGATGACCAGTACGGACTAAGATGACCAGTACGGACTAAGATGACCAGTACGGACTAAGATGACCAGTACGGACTAAGATGACCAGTACGGACTAAGATGACCAGTACGGACTAAGATGACCAGTACGGACTAAGATGACCAGTACGGACTAAGATGACCAGTACGGACTAAGATGACCAGTACGGACTAAGATGACCAGTACGGACTAAGATGACCAGTACGGACTAAGATGACCAGTACGGACTAAGATGACCAGTACGGACTAAGATGACCAGTACGGACTAAGATGACCAGTACGGACTAAGATGACCAGTACGGACTAAGATGACCAGTACGGACTAAGATGACCAGTACGGACTAAGATGACCAGTACGGACTAAGATGACCAGTACGGACTAAGATGACCAGTACGGACTAAGATGACCAGTACGGACTAAGATGATCAGTACAGACTATCTCTCCCATACTATATGCTCCCAGCGCTCCGGCTCACTGAAAATCTCCTAATAACACCCCTTCATCTATAGAAGACACGACAAGCTCTTCAGACATTCCTGCCTTAGAAGCGTGTCATTTTTTTGGCTTGCTCTCCATTTACTTTGAACTTTATGTGACAACAAAAATATAAATGTATTTATAACTACGCAGAGCGGCCTCGCTACATAAAAAGGAAAAACATCTCCAGCTAATTGCCTTATATATTGAAATTCCTCGTACGTTCCTTACCCCCCGTCGGGGCATCCTAGAGTCAGAGAGGATGTATACCGCTCATACACTACAATCTATACAGTATATAGAAAGATATACACTCTTTTATTATATATACAGGATCTCACAGAAGTAAGTACACCCCTCACATTTGTGTAAATATTTGATGATATCATGTCATGTGACGACACAGAAGAAATGACACTTTGCTACAATGTAAAGTAGTGAGTGTACAACTTGTATATCAGTGTACATTTGCTGTCCCCTCAAACTAACTCAACACGCAGCCATTAATGTCTAAACCGCTGGCAACAAAAGTGAGTACACCCCTAACTGAAAATGTCCAAATTGGGCCCAATTGGCCATTTTCCCTCCCCGGTGTCATGTGACTCGTTATTGTTACAAGGTCTCAGGTGTGAATGGGGAGCAGGTGTGTTAAATTTGGTGTTATCGCTCTCGCTCAGTGGCGTAACAATCACCATAGCGACCCAGGCGGCCGCTATGGTGCCCGGGCACAGGGGGGCCCGGCCAGGACATCCCTCTGATGCCGTGTGGGCCGTCTGGGTCGCTATGGCATGTAGGGGTGCTGGCTGTCACTGACACAGCTCAGCAGTGTGAAGAGGAACAGCCGCTGCGGAGCTGTGTCAGTGACAGTCAGCAGATGCGGCAGAAGAGGCCAGTGTTCGCAGTGAAGGAGGAAGCGGGGCCCGTCTAGAGCAACCCCGCCTCCTCTTACATCACTGGCCAGCGACCTAAGAGGAGGCTGGGCCCGGGGACGGAAGAGGAGGCGGGGCCCGGCGACCGCAGAGGCGGACAGCGCTGACAAGTAAGAGGATTGCGGTCCATCTGAGACCCTGCAGAGCCCACCATAGAGAGTCTATGGTGGGCTCTGCAGGGTCACTCTCAGGTGGGCTGTTTGGTATATCAGGTGGGCTCTGCAAGTGGCATAACTAGCAATCATGGGGCCCCATACAAAATTTTGCTATGGGGCCCTGTGATTTGTAGTTACGCCCCTGCTCTCACTCTCTCATACTGGTCACTGGAAGTTCAACATAGCACCTCATGGCAAAGAACTCTCTGAGGATCTGAAAAAAAGAATTGTTGCTCTACATAAAGATGGCCGAGGCTATGAGAAGATTGCCAAGACCCTGAAAGTAAGCTGCAGCACGGTGGCCAAGACCATACAGCGGTTTAACAGTAGGGATGGGCTGCATGTGTCAAGTTCGCCGAATATGTGTACTCTTTTGGATCTCAGCTGCGGAATTTGGAGATCAATTTATTTGAAAGGAGGGTTTTTAAGGAGGTGGTTCAGTGAACGGTACCCAATTACACCAAGTGCGGTTAGGTGGCCGTACTCATCATTTGCCACCGGGGGGACCGCTAGGGGAATCTGTATGTGGCCCTGGGTGTTTAGAAGACACCTCACATAATATACGGGGTGACTAATTGGCAATGCAGCTGGCGGTTTGATCAGGTGCAAAGGAGTAGTGTGTGCAGACTATGAATTCTGGTACAGGTTGCAGCAGTAGAGGTAGGTAATGCGTGTATGCTTAATATAGGCAAGGCAAGCAGTATGGCAGTTAGTCAGCAGGGTATATTGATATGTAACTCCTCTCCTCCAATTATAATTCAGGTTGTAGCGATAGGCATAGGCAATCCCTGTAACTTAGTAGTTATAATGCAAGCAGTATGGCAGTTAGTCAGCGGGTCATAGTAAGATGTAACTCCTCTCCTCCAATTATAATTCAGGTTGTAGCAAAAAGCATAAGCAATCCCTGTAAGCTTAGTATTTATAATGCAAGCAGGTATCTATATGTCCTCCACCAGTATGCTAGATCTGGTATGCGATACACAGTTCCTTTCAGCTATAACGTTAGGTTCAGGGTCAGTGCCCAGGGTACTTGAGCTTAGTTGAATCAGCCAAACGAGTTGTATGTCAGAGCCTCCGATCCGTTAGACTGCAGGTGCTTCAGAGGGGGTGAAAGAGGGAACTGCTGCATACGATGAGTCTCCAGACTGTGGACTGCACTGGGCGAGAGGGTAAGATACCGAGGTTCACCGTTCGTCACTCGACGCTCCAAAACGAGAGAACGCCGAGTGACGAAAACAGCTGAGCCTTTCACTGCGGGGCCGCGCCCCGTGGGCGGAGCCTGCGTGACGTCATCGGCGGAGTGAGACGTCGCTGGATCGCAGTGAAGCGCCGGGTAAGTCTATGACAGCATGTTCGAGTCGAACATAGCCTGTTCTAGCGTTCGCTGA
>NW_017308593.1:172700-174075 GCF_000935625.1 Nanorana parkeri | reverse complement strand
ATTGCCAGTCTTGGCCTAAAGGTCCACCACGACCCTGTGAGCTACACGGAGTCTCCACCGTACACCACATACACAAGGACACGGAATCCACCCAGCATGGGCCATAGAGAAGCAGAGACAGTGGTAGGTATTGTACTCCACAGACTGTCCTCTGTTATACCCCAGACACCACAATATGGACTGTATTATACCCCAGACACCACAATATGGACTGTATTATACCCCAAACACCACAATATGGACTATATTATACCCCAGACACCACATTATGGACTATATTATACCCCAGACACCACATTATGGACTATATTATACCCCAGACACCACAATATGGACTATATTATACCCCAGACACCACAATATGGACTATATTATACCCCAGACATCACAATATGGACTTTATTATACCCCAGACACCACAATATGAGCCGCCCGCCATTCTCCAGCGCGGAGCAAGTTGCTAGTTGCTCCCGGGCATGTGGCATGACGGGAGCAGGACACGGGCACAGTGCGAGAGGGGGCCCAGGGGTGCTATTTGAAGGAGGAAGGCTGGCTGTAGTCAAGTTGTGTTTGCCATCTGAATGGCTAGGTGAAGGCCTAGTGACACAGAGATCCAGGAGGTTTGTCTGTGGCACCTTGGAGTGGGGCCTGTGCCTGCTGGTGCGCCGCCGCCGCTCTTGAAAACGGTGGCAAGGGCGTGTCCTGTCTCAGCGAGCAGGCCCATCCGTCCGTCGATGTCGGCGCTCGGGCCTGGGCCAATTCGGGTTATCGCTTCTCGGCCTTTTGGCTAAGATCAAGTGTAGTATCTGTTCTTATCAGTTTAATATCTGATACGTCCCCTATCTGGGGACCATATATTAAATGGTGCGGGAAGTTTTGATGCGCGTCCACGGGCTTCGAAAAAAAAAAATCTGTTCTTATCAGTTTAATATCTGATACGTCCCCTATCTGGGGACCATATATTAAATGGATTTTTAGAACAGGGAGATGGAAGAAGAGCTTGCTCTGTCCACTCCACGCATCGACCTGGTATTGCAGTATCTCCAGGACCGGTGCACCCCTCTCTTATCCAGTTTTCCAAAATCAGATTCAGCAAAAGACAACAACCAGAAACTTCAAGAGGAGCAGTAGCCATGTCCACTAGCTCTTTGCAAGCTTTCCACTCAGCCGAGGAGCAAAGCAAAAGCTGAATTCCGATTGGGAAGACTGTTCGCCTGGCCAGTAACCTTGAATTTGTATGTCCTTTATAAAGTTGACTCTTTCTCCGTGCTGTTTTGTGTCTTGTTGTTGTTGTTGTTGTTGTGTTTTGTTTTTCACGGCTGCCCCACGAAATCGGTGTCCCTATGTGCCGACCTGTGGTCGGGGCCCGGGAGGG
>NW_017308593.1:169933-171128 GCF_000935625.1 Nanorana parkeri | reverse complement strand
GGGGGGTCCCCTCAGACTAACAGCAGAAAGGCATCATGGCACACTCACAAACCAGCATGTAAAACAACTTGTCTCACCACTAAGGATAATGACTGAACCTTGGGGGACACCACTAATAACACTGAACCTTGGGGGACGCCACTAATAACACTCAACCTTGGGGGACACCACTACCAACCTCAGACCACTCAGAGTACGAATCATTGATCACCACTCTCTGAATACGGAATGCTCGATACCTACTGACCTCAACTTATACATGAGCCGCATGTGGGGAACCGTGTCAGAGTCCAAGTCTACGCTACCCTCAGCCGTTCCTCCGTCCAATTTGTTACTCACTTCCTCATAAAAAGAAAGTCGGTTTGTTTGACACCTTCTGTCTTTGGTGACTCCGTGCCGACTATCGCTGATGATATTATTTTCCAGCAGAAACAATGTCATGTGATCCTTCATCACACTTTCAAGTATCTTGCCAACTATTGAGGTTAAACTTACCGGTCTGTAATTACTTGGTAAAGACTTTGATCCTTTTTTAAATATTGGCACCACATTGGCCTTACGCCAATCCATCGGTACCAAGCCAGTCGTTAGAGAGTCTCTAAAAATTAGATACAATGGCTTTGAAATGACACAGCTCAATTCTTTGAGCACACGGGGTGTAATACAGCTCAATTCTTTGAGGACACGTGGGTGTAATACAGCCCAATTCTTTGAGGACACATGGGTGTAATACGGCTCAATTCTATGAGGACACGTGGGTGTAATACAGCTCAGTTCTTTGAGGACACATGGGTGTAATACAGCTCAATTCTTTGAGGACACATGGGTGTAATACAGCTCAATTCTTTGAGGACACGTGGGTGTAATACAGCTCATTTCTTTGAGCACACGGGGTGTAATACAGCTCAATTCTTTGAGGACACGTGGGTGTAATACAGCTCAATTCTATGAGGACACGTGGGTGTAATACAGCTCAGTTCTTTGAGGACACATGGGTGTAATACAGCTCAATTCTTTGAGGACACGTGGGTGTAATACAGCTCAATTCTTTGAGGACACATGGGTGTAATACAGCTCAATTCTATGAGGACACGGGGTGTTATACAGCTCAATTCTTTGAGGACACGTGGGTGTAATACAGCTCAATTCTTTGAGGACACGTGGGTGTAATACAGCTCAATTCTTTGAGGACACG
>NW_017308593.1:168082-169425 GCF_000935625.1 Nanorana parkeri | reverse complement strand
GATCAATTCTGAGGACACGTGGGTGTAATACAGCTCAATTCTTTGAGGACACGTGGGTGTAATACAGCTCAATTCTTTGAGGACACGTGGGTGTAACACAGCTCAATTCTTTGAGGACACGTGGGTGTAATACAGCCCAATTCTATGAGGACATGTGGGTGTAATACAGCTCAATTCTATGAGGACACGTGGGTGTAATACAGCTCAATTCTTTGAGGACACGTGGGTGTAATACAGCTCAATTCTTTGAGGACACGTGGGTGTAATACAGCTCAATTCTTTGAGGACACATGGGTGTAATACAGCTCAATTCTTTGAGTACACGTGGGTGTAATACAGCTCAATTATTTGAGGACACGTGGGTGTAATACAGCTCAATTCTTTGAGGACACGTGGGTGTAATACAGCTCAATTCTTTGAGTACACGTGGGTGTAATACAGCTCAATTCTTTGAGCACACGTGGGTGTAATACAGCTCAATTCTTTGAGGACACGTGGGTGTAATACAGCCCAATTCTTTGAGGACACGTGGGTGTAATGCAGCTCAATTCTTTGAGGAGACGGGGGTGTAAGCCGTCTGGTCCAGGTGCTTTGTTCATCTTCATTTTGTCTAACTGTTTCTGGACCATATGAATAGTCAGCCATTGTGGTTCAGTAGAGGCTTTGGCACTACTATCCCCATTATGGACTTGAGTTACCTCCTGTTCCTTGGTGTGCACAGAGCTGTAGAAAGTATTTCATAGATTTGCCTTCTCTTCGTCCCCAGTTACCAACTCCGAGTTATCTTTTAAGGGGCCGACATCCTCCGACCTGATTTTTTTACTATTAATATATGTAAATAATGTTTTGGGGGGTTTGTCCTGCAATCTTTTGTATCTTGACGTTGGTTTGGAATCTTTGGGATCTTTATTTCCTTTCTACCTATTTTATTATATTCTTTGTATCTTTCACATGACGACAGACGGACGGCGTTCCTTCATTTGTATATTGTTTATGGATTTTGTAGCACCGGGTGTCAGCCACGCGGGTTTTACTTTTAGCCTTTTACACGTATTGGTTACTGGAATATATTTTGCCGGACGGTTGTGAACAATTCTTCTGAAACATTCCCATTTTTGTTCCGTGTTTTTTGATGGAAATATTCCCTCCCAGTCCAAGTCTTCCAGAGCCGCCCTCAGCGCGGGGACATTCGCTCTCCTGAACCTACGTGGTTTATTCCTTTATAAATGTCAGTTTTGCTGCAGCAGGTTCTATACATCCTACAGATCCCCCACTTCACAGACGCCCCCCTTCATCCCCCCAGCTCCTCTGATTGGTCTCATCCCCCGCTCCTCTCATTGGAA
>NW_017308593.1:132911-167662 GCF_000935625.1 Nanorana parkeri | reverse complement strand
ACGAAATCGGTGTCCCTATGTGCCGACCTGTGGTCGGGGCCAGAGAGGGAGGGAGGGAAGGAAGAAAGAAAGAAAGAAAGGAGAGTTTGGCCAAGCGGGCTTAGTCCCCAGGCAACGGGAGGCGATCACCCTTCTCCAGCCGGTCCCCCGATGGCTTGTGTGGAGGTTCCTTAGGGCGCAATTATGACGGTCGGGCCTCCGGAGGCGCCAAATACTGTGCGGTTGGTTTTACCAATTGGCATGAGGGCAACTGTGGGTTTGTTTACTGTCCAGAAAAAGAAAGATCATGGAGGATCTTTTGGGTATGGCACGCTGTACCATTTTTTGTGTGCAATGTTTTCCCTGTAGTGGGTTTTTTGACATTTCTTTTTTTAGTCTTGCTGAGTTCCAGACTTGTTTACTCCGGATACAGGAGAAGAAGGATGACCCTCTTGTGGAGGGTATCACTTTTCTCTCGAGTGAGGCCAGATCCAGGGTCCCGTTGGTAGTCCATATGTTTAATCCCTTTGTTAGGGATGAGGAAATACAGGCCTTTTTGAGGCGATACTGTGAGTTTGTGTCCCATGCGGTCAGACTAACCAATGTCTTCGGGACTTATAATGGACAGCGGAAATTTTTTGTAAAGCTGAAGTCCGATAAAGGGGGTGTTGGGGGCTCCTGTCACCCTCCCCAGAGTTTTTCGATTGGCAGCAATCGTGGCGTACTATGGTACCCGGGGCAGCCTCAATTTTGCCGCAATTGTTTTGCGTTTGGTCACACTAGGGATGAGTGTGATGTTGGGATTGTTTGCCGGAACTGTTTCAAACCTGGGCATAAGACGATGGAATGTTCCGCGGGTCGTAGGTGCCATCTCTGTGATGAAGAGGGTCACCTGGCCAGGCAATGTCCGAAGGTGTCTAGGCGGAGAGTATCCCTGTTGTCTGACCAGGACTCTGTGGGCAGAGAGATGCCCGGCGAGAGTGTGTCTGTTCCTGTACCTGGTGGTCTGGCTGTAAAACGGACCTTTTCCGGCGTTGTCAACGAGTCCCCGGAGAAAAGGGGTAGGCCCTTGGTGCCTGAGGTGGAAGTGGAATCGGTGGTTCGTGAGTTACAGGACTCCTCCTCTGTTGAGGCTGTGGCGGGCGCCTCCCTTGTGGAAAGTGTGATGGATGAAGACGGGTCCTCTACTCCTCCGCTGGAGCAAGTTCCAGAGGCCTGGTTGGCTGAGGGGGAGGAGTGTGGAGCCGGGGCCCGTGAAGACATGGATCTGAGCAGGGAGACGTTAAAGCGCAAGCTGACAGAGGAAACGGTGGCTCTTTCTGCAAATATCGAAGAGTTTTCCAGTGATCCGGGTACCACGAGCGCTGAGCAGATGGCAGATTCGGACTCTTCAGCCCAGTCCTTTTTGAGCCAGGTGTCATCATTGGAGCAAGTCATGGGGTTTCGTGACAGAGAAGAGCAGGCGGAAAAGAAAGAAAAGAAGAAGAGAAGAGGGGCGAGATGAAGGGTGTGCGGGAGGGAAGGGAACCATACGTTAGTGGAGCAAAGGCGAGGGGGAAGTCAGCCCCGCGTTGATGATTAGGGCTGTTTGATGGTTCCATGGGGTTTTGCTCTATGCCTTTGTCTGGTTGTTGGTTTATGTTTTTTGGTTTGGTTGGGTTTTGGTTCCCCCCCCCTCCTTTATTTGGGCTATGGATTTGAGAGTCGTTTCTCTAAATGTTAGGAGTATCAGGTCCCCATTTAGGCGGGCGGCTATTTTTAGACTTTTGTCTTTGCAAAGCTGTCAGATTGTCTGTCTCCAAGAATGTAACTTGGAGGAGGTGCCTAAGGTTGCGTCTTGGACCTTGGGTCCCTCTGTGTTTTCAGTTAGTCCAAATAAATGTTGGGGGGTTGGTGTTTTGTTTAAGGGTTATGATTTTAAAATCCAGAAATGCGTCCATATTGAGAAGGGGAGATGCTTATTGTTAGAAGTGGAGCATAATGGGGTGGTGTTCAAGTTAATTAATGTATATGCGCCGGCCGCTAGGAGTGATAGGTTGCTCATGTTTGAAAAGTTGAGGGTTTTTTTGGCAGGTAGAGAGCCTGTGATGGTGGTGGGGGATTTTAATTGTATTATTGAAGTTGGTGGGCGGTGTGGTGGTGGGGTGGTTGATAGTTCCGGTAAGGAGTTACTGGATATTTGCAAAACCTTTGGGTTGGTGGATGTCGGCAAGAATAGAGGGTGTACTTATTTCAGTGACCGAGGGAATGTCCAATCCCGCATTGACTTCATTTTTGTCTCCAGGAATTGGGAGGTGGGGGGTTTCAGTGTGAATCGTGTGGCTTTTTCGGATCATGGGAGTGTGGAATGTGTGTTGAAAGTAAGGACGGATGCTGTGCATGGTAGGGGTGTGTGGAAACTGAATGTGGCATTATTGGAAGATGAGGTGGTGAAATGTGAGTATGTAAGTTATTTTGGGTGGCTATGTAAGAAAGTTGGTGATTTTGAGGATGTGGTTTCTTGGTGGGAGTGGGTAAAGCTGAAGACAAAGTGGTTTTTTATTAAGAAAGGGTGTGCTAGAGTGCGGGCGGAGCGTGAAGTTTACGAGGCGTGGCAAAAGAGGTTAGAATATTTGGAGGAACTTAAGAAATTTGGGGAGGATGTGTGCGATGATATTGCGGCTGCGAAAGCTAAACTGCGGGAATTTTTAGAGGCAGAGGGGCGGAAGATTATTATGCAGACGAAAGCAACGGTGCGGGAAAAGGATGAAAAATGTACTAAATATTTTTTTAAAAAGGTGTTTCACCAGAAGTCTGAGGTGTTGAGTGTGATTGGTGAAGACGGTGTTGAGTGTGATTGGTGAAGACGGTGTGTTGGTGAGTGGGAATAAGCAGGTGGTGGAGGAAGTGCGAAAGTTTTATGCTACTTTGTATACTGAGAGTGAGAGAGATTTGGGAGGTGAGGATGATGTGCTGCGTTATGTAGATGGGTGTTTGAATGAGGAGGATAGGGAGGGTTTGACTTCGGACGTGATGTTGAGTGAAGTAGAGGGTGTGTTGAAAGGAATGAAGAAAGGGAAGACCCCGGGTGGGGATGGTTTGCCGGTCGAATTTTATATAGCATTTTGGGATGTTGTTGGGGATAGTGTTTTGAATGTGTGTAAGAAGGTTTTGGAGCGTGGTTGTTTGTCGGATTCCATGAGGGAGGGGGTGATTGTTTTGTTGTATAAAAAAGGGGAAAAGAGTGATTTGAAAAACTGGAGGCCTATTTCGCTTTTGAATGTAGATTACAAGATCATTGCTAAGTTGATTGCGGATAGGGTGAGAGAGGTTGTTGTTAGAATGGTGGGGGAGGATCAGTTTTGTGCTGTTCCGGGGAGATCGCTTGCTGAGTGTTTGAGTGTTTTGCGGGATTGCTTGTGGGATAGTAGGGATAGGAAACAGAATGTGGCGGTTCTGGCTGTTGATTTCGAAAAGGCGTATGATCGTGTGGCACACGAGTTTATGTTTAAAGTGTTAGCTAGGATGGGGGTGCCGGAGTTGATGTTGAAGTGGATGAGGTGTTTGTATAAGGGGATGGTGAGTAAGGTATTGGTGAATGGGTGGTTGTCAAAGGAGGTGTGTGTTAGGTCTGGGGTGCGGCAGGGGTGCCCTTTGTCCCCGGTGTTGTTCGTATGTGTGAGAGAGCCGTTGATGGGTATGTTGAGGAGGGATAAGTTGTTGAGGGGTGTGGAGGTGCCTGGGAGTGGTGGGAGGAGTCTGAAAGTTTTTGGTTATATGGATGATGTGTCGGTGATTTGTAAGAATGGGTTTGGGTTGAAGAGGGCGAAGTTGTTGATAGAGATATTTTGTATGGCGAGTGGTTTTTGTGTTAATATGGAGAAGAGTGTAAATTGTTCGGGGAGTGGGATGTGTCTGAGGTTTGTGCGTGGAAGGTATGTCGAGGGAGTATCAAGGTGTTAGGGGTTTGGTTTGATGATGATTTGTTTGGGAGGGTATGTTGGGAAGAGTTGTTTGTTAAAGTGCAAAGGAAGATTCAATTTTGGACCTTGCGGTCCTTGTCAATGGAGGGGAAAGTATTGATTATAAAGGCAGTTATTTTGCCTATGTTGTTGTTTGTTTATGTTATTTTTCCAGCAATGTATGGGGTGTTGAAGAAAATTGTTAAATTGATTTTTTCCTTTTTTTGGTCCTCTAGGATGGAAAAGCTGAAGCGTGTGAAGGTGATGAGAATGAAGGCGAATGGTGGTAAGGATGTGGTGGACGTGGAAAGGTTTTTGATGGTGAAGTATATTAGTTTGTGTGTAAGGATGGGTGAGAGTGATGGTGTGGCGGGGTGTATGGTTAGGTATCTAGGAGGAAGGGTGTTGAGGAAATGTTTTGCGTATCATAGGGATTTGAAGAAGCCGGAATGTTTTAAGGCTCCGTGGTACTATGCTAGGATTGAGAAGTATGTGGGGTTGTATGGTTTAGAGTCGGTGTCTACTGAGGTGTGGAAGGAGAGTCGGAAGGTGATGGGGATTTTGTATGAGCGGGAGGAGATGGTGCCTATTGGTGGGTTGCTTATGTCAGAATGTAAATTGGTGTGGAAGAATTTGGCAATGGGTGAGATTTTAAATAGGCAAAAGGATGTGGCCTGGGCGGCGGTGCATGGGTGTCTACCAACCAGGGCCTTTCAGTATCGGAGAAGGTTTGTGCGGAGTGAGTTGTGTCCGCGGTCTGGGTGTGGTTGTTGTGAGTCTGTAGTGCATGTATTTTGGGAGTGTGGGTATGTGAAAACTGTGTGGAGAAGGTTGGCGAAGTTAATTGCAGGTTTGACTGGGGTGCAGAATGTTACGTATGATATGGTGTTGTATGGGTTATGCGCATTGGATAAAGTGAGATTTAGGGTGTTATGGATGTTGGTGTGTTGTGTAAAAGAAGTGTTATGGGATGTGAGGAATTTGGTGGTGTTTAAGAAGGAAGAAGTGAGTGTGAGGGATTGTGTGGTGATGATTAGGGGGAAGCTATACTTTTATGCTTGGTATGATAAAGTAAAATTTGGGGATGAGGCAGCAGGCCATATTTGGCACCTGGAGAAGTGGCGGGATTGGGTTTAACCTTTTTTTGAATTTTTTATTCCCTTTTTTTTCAGGTCACTAGGCCTTGGGAGAGGAAATTGCCCGGAGCCTTAGCGGACATATGTGTTTTGTCCTAGAGGTTTATATGTGGTGGATATATGCATATTTTGTTTTGAAATATGTTTTTTTCTATTTTTTGAGGGGGTTTGTTTGGTTTTTCTTTTTTCTGAGGGGTGGAATAAAGATTTTGGGTTTTTCTTGTTATGAGCTGTATGTTATGTATGATTTGTGTATTATGTTTTGGAACCATTGTTGGAGATGGTTTTGTTTTGTGTAAAACAAATGTTGATAAAGTTTTATGACAATTTTAAATAAAAGAATAAAAAAAAAAAAATCTGTTCTTATCAGTCAAAGATGCATAGGTAGCCTTTGCAGAGGTGGAGGAAGGCCCCCAACCGGGGGCTGACGCCTTTTTGGGCATCAACGAGGCGATCAAGGTGCTCAACGAGCAGAGAGCCGCCGAGGAGGAAAAGCAGGACACGGGTCAGTCCCCCGAGACGGCGGATGGACTCGAGCCCCTCCAGGGGAAGTATCGGCCCCTGCCGACTAGCCCTTTTTCTCTCTCTACATTATGGCTGAGATCTCCATCTTTTCCATCAATGTGAGGAGTATCAAGGACACGTCTAGAAGGCAGATGGTGCTGACTTTTCTTTCCTCCCAGCGTAGCGATGTGTTCATGCTGCAGGAATGCGCCCTACCCTACTCTAGGAGGTACAGCCCTCTGTCCTCCGAGTGGACCCATGGTCCCTCTTACTGGTCTGGGGGTGGCGACTAAGTCTGCGGGTGTAGCCATTCTTGTCAGGGGAGGGCGTCTCACGGTTGAATCTGTCCATGAGCTAGTCTGTGGCAGCCTTCTGGTCATAGACGGTTCGTGGGCGGGCGAGCCAGTTAGGCTCATCAACGTGTACGCCCCCCCGGACAAGAATGCGAGACTGGAGCTTTTCCAGACCCTGCGGACCCAGCTCGCCACAACAAGAGCAGTAATCCTGGGCGGTGATTTTAACTTCCCTATAGGAGGAGGACGGGCGCAGCAGTAACATATTCGCTAAACTGGACACTACCTCTAGGTTGCTCAGGGAGATGATCACGGAGGCTTCCTTACGGGTCGTCGTGGGCTCCATTGGTAACAGCGCTGAGAATTACTGCTGGTACCGACCCGATGGATCCATGCGTTCCAGGATAGACTTCGTGTTGACCTCACGGGCAGTCAAGAACGTCGGATGCTCCATGGTCCCCTGCTTTTTCTCTGACCACAGGGCTATTCACTTCCGGGGAACCCTGGGCGAGGGCTTCGCCCCCGGCCCAGGCTCCTGGAAGTTGAATTGCACCCTGCTGGAAGATGAGGGGGAACTCTGAGAACTGTATGCCACCTGGCAGGAGGAGAAACCGCTCTTCGGAAAAGTGGGTAAGTGGTGGGAGTTTGTGAAAGTCAAGCTGTGCAGCTTCTTTCAGGCAAGGGGTCGCCAGAGAGTGTGTGCAAGGAGGAGGGAACTCAGGAGACTGCAACTTCAGTTGCAGTCCCTGCAGGACCTCCAACACTGGGCTGGGATGTTAGGCAGGACCTGGAGGAGACCAAGAAGAGCATTAAAGCTCACTTCGGAGGAGGAATCCAGGCAAATTGTCTTCCGTTCCAAGGTGGAGAACCTTGAGAAAGGTGAGAAATGTAATTCTTTTTTTCAGGAAACTCCACTCTGGACACACTCCCCTATCTGAGCTTCGCGATGAGACCGGAACAGAAGGGGAAAGAGGGTGTGATGGAAGTGGTCAGCGGCTACTACACCAACCTCTACTCCCCGAAAGACACGGACGAGGCGGCCGCTGACAAGTTCTTACCAGGTATCACTAACACTTATTGATCCTGCAGGTATGTCATCCACTAACTCTCCCTTGGCGTTGGAGGAGCTGCACTCTGCCGTCAGATCCTTTAGGCTTGGTAGGACCCTGGGCTGCGACAGCCTCCCAGCAGAGCTCTATGTAGCGCTGTGGGACCTCGTGGGCCAGGACCTGCTGGAGCTGTACGAGGAGATGGTGGTGGAGGGCAGAATGCCTTCGTCGCTGAGGGAGGGGATGATCACAATTTTGTATAAGCTTAAGGGGGAGAGATGTGACCTGAAAAATTGGCGTCCCATCTCTCTCGAACGTAGACTACAAAATCCTCGCCAAGGTACTGGCCAACAGGCTCAAGGCTGTCATCGGACAGATCATCCACCCGGATCAGACTTGCGGTGTACCTGTACGCCGTATCGCGGACAGCCTTGCGCTGGTTCGTGATACGGTCCAGTACATCAAGGACCGCCGTGTGCACGTGGCCCTGGTCAGTCTTTACCAGGAGAAGGCCATTGACCGTGTCTCGCACAGTTTTATGGTCAAGGTTCTGTGTAGGTTTGGCCTTGGGGAAATGTTTTGTGCGTATGTTAACCTGATGTACCTTAATATCCGCAGCTCGGTGCTGGTGAACGGCTGGAAGACTGACCCCTTTCCGGTCCTCTCCGGGGTCAGACAAGGCTGCCCTCTCTCACCTCTTCTTTTTGTTTGTTGTATGGAGCTCTTCGCCGAGTGAATCAGACGGGATCACCGCACCGGGACCAGACGGGAGGCAAAGTGTTCGTTGTACATGGACGACGTGACGTGTTCTACACAGACCAGCGTTCCATCGACATGCTTGTCCAGACCTGCGAAGACTTCGGCCGAGCTTCAGGGGCAAAAGTAAACTGCGGGAAGTCGGAAGCCATGCTCTTCGGAAAGTGGTACCTGCCTTCTGCGCCCATCTCCTTCAACATCAGAGCGGATTTCATCAAAATCCTGGGCGTCTGGTTTGTAGCTGAGGGCGCGGCCCTGAAGTCCAGGGAGGAGAGCTGTCAAAGATGCGGCAGAAGTTCGGACTCTGGTACTCCGCAGCGAGATTCTCCCTGTGTTGCAGTACCTCGCCCAGGCCTGGCCCCCCAGGGTCAACACCTGCAAGGACATCACCAGGGCAGTGTTCCTTCTGGGGCTCCAAGATGAACAAATTGCCACTATGCTGAGGGTTTTCTTTGCTTGTAACTGCATCCGCAGGACTTTGATTGACAGGACTTTGGACTCTGTGGGGAACTCCATGTCCCGTTTTTTTCCTCCTGCCTCTTTGGAGGTCCCTGGGATGGGACAAATGGGACAGTTCGGTCCCCTACAACTGGGACACTCCTTGGTTTTACTTGGACACTTTCAAGTTCATCAGGGAGCATGGACTGCATGGAGTTAAACCGGACTTGTGGAAGCCAAAGACTATTTACAAGCTCATCAAAGCTAAGGACACTGTTGAGACTGTTCCAGGCCTCCCTCTAGACACTTGCAAATTTTTCTGGAGGAGTGTCTCGTCAAAGAGACTCACCAACAGGCACAAAGATCTGGCGTGGATGGCTATCCAGGGGGGGTTGCCCGTCCGGACTTTCATGCATGCCAGAAACCTGTGCAGATACAGGCATTGCCCCCTTTTGCATTACCGAGGAGGAGACCGCGTTGCATCTCTTCTGGCATTGCCCTGTTGCACAGGCCCTGTTGAGGGCTCTGGAACACGAACCCAAAGACGTTGTGCCGCTGACAGCGATTACTCACTTTGGGGGGGATGTATGGACTGTTTTGTGGCGCTTTTACAGAAGAAGAAATCGGAGGCGCTTGGCGGGTGATGTGTTGCTTCAAGCACTGATTGTCAGTCTGCTCAGAGACTATCACCTTATGGACTTTGAGGAAGACGACATCTGAGAAGATTGTCCTTCAATAAAGCTTCGGGCCTGTGAACTCTTTCCCCCTCCCTTATCCCTCTTCTCTCTCCCCCATCATACCTGTTGCTTTGTTGTTGGTTATTGTTGTATGTTTGATGTGTTGTCGCGGTGCCAGGTAGGATGTGAGGAACCTCGAGTTCCGCACGTCAGACATTGCGCCGCAAGGTTTATTGAAGTTTTTTTAGTTGAAGGTAATTGATGTGGATCCTACGGACCACAGACTCAGTACGGGGTAATAAGGTGTCATGAATGACGTGGAGGGCTCAGGACTCTTGTCTTGCGCTACACGTCAGGCAACTCACCGCAGTGCGAATGTAATTTGTGTGATTGAGTTGTATTGCTATGTGGTGTTTATGCGCTGCGTCTCAGTACGAGGTAGAATGTACCCCGATTGTATAGCTTGTTTTTGTATACTTTATTAAATTAATAAAGTATATTTTTCAATCAAAAAAATCTGTTCTTATCAGTGCTGCCTTGATTCTTGGTCAGGAGGTGCTCGGGGTAGCCGAAGGTCGGCCTTGGGGGGATTGTCCTTTTCGGAGGGCCCCCCCCCCTGCTGCTATTGGCCCTAGGATTAGTCCCCGAGCAACGGGCTGCAATCGACTTTCCTTGTCCAACCTAGCCTTTGTGGCTTGGTGTGGTCTGATCTATGTGTATGGGAGGATGGCGACCGGTTGTCCCGATGCATTGAACACAGTGCGACTGGTAGTACCAGTTGGCACGAGAGCTACCGTGGGCTTGTTTACTGTGCAAAAGAAAAAATTGTGGAAGATTTATTGGGGATGTGCCATGATGATATTTTTTGTGTGCAGTGTTTTCCAATAAGTGGTTTTTTTGATGTTACTTTTTTTCATGCCTATGATTTGCAAACCTGTGTGCTGCGACTTCAGGAGAAGATGGGGGACCCGCTACCCAGTGGCTTTAGCTACAGGACGACCGAAGATAGGAGACGCATCCCTGTGTGCGTCCAGATGTACAATCCGTTTGTGTTCGACGCTGACATCAGAGCATTTTTATGAAGATATTGTGAGGTTTCCCCTGGGGCTAAACTGACCAATGTGCTGGCCACCTTTAACGGCCAGCGAAATTTTTTTGTCAAACTCAAGACTGACAGAGGGGGCATTGGGGGATACTGCCACCCACCGCAAATGTTTTCCATCGGGAGTAAATCGGGGGATACTGAGGTATCCAGGGCAGCCCCTTTTTTGCCGTGTGTGCTTTTCCTTTGGCCATTCTAAGGAAGACTGTAAGACGGGCCCGGTAAGTAGTAACTGCTTTAAGACGGGCCACATGTCTGCCACCCTGAGGGGCGAAAGTGCCATCTATGCGGGAGTGGTGACCACCTGGCCAGGCAATGCCCGACCAAATCTCAGAGGAGAGCTGCAGAGACGGAGGCGTCTGAAGAGGCGGAGCCTGACGACCAAGAGGTGGGGGAGGTGGCGGCGCAGGTGTCTGCTGGCGAGGCGCCGGCAAGACAGCGAACTTTCGTGGAGGTCACGGAGGGCGTTGCACAGCCTGCTAGACCGGCGGAAGCCCCGGCCGAGGAGTGTGACTAGCTCTCAGAAGATCATCTTTCCAGTGATGCATTTAGCGACGATGATGGGACCATGCTTCCTTCTCTGGACGTGGTCGCGGAGACGCTTGCTGCAGAGGGAGAAGGAGAGCTGGAAACATCGGCAGAGATGGATGTGAGCAGGGACTCTTTGAAACAGAAGATGGAGTCTTCCTCTGTGACCCTTACCGCTGACGGTGTGGAGGCTTCGGTGGGTCCTGATGCGGTATGTGACTCGGACTCTTCGGGCCAGTCTTTTCTGGTGTCAGGGCAGGTGTCGTCCATGACGGCCGTTATGGGCTTCTCAAGAAAACAGAAGACTAAGACCAAAAAAGGACAAAAAGTATGCTTCACAAGCCAATGAAGAGAGTGATGAGAGGCAAGTGGATCCACCCGTGGAGCAGAAGGGGGCCGAGGCTCATGCAAAACACGGCACATGAAAAATGGGGGTTTGATTTTTCTGCTTTATTTTTCATATGTTATCTGAATGCGGGTTAAGATTTGCTTGTTAAATGTACGTAGCATTAAATCTCCGTTTGGGCGGGCATCAGTGTTCAGGTTACTTTCTCTGTGCAGTTTCCGTATTCTGTGCCTGCAAGAATGTAACCTGCAGGAGATTCCGGGAATTACACAGTGGACTTTAGGTCCCTCTGTCTATTCGACTAGTTGTAAGAGGAATGAGGGGGTGGCGGTGTTATTTAAGGGGTGGCATTTTTCGATTATCAGAACTGTGCATATTGAACAGGGACGATGTGTTTTGGTGGAGGGTTTCGGCTAAAAATTGTTAATGTGTATGCTTCTGCAAATATGGGTTCAGCGGTGTGCTCCATTTGAAAAAATGCAGTATTTTTTGAGCGGGAGGGATCCGGTGTTATTGGTTGGGGACTTTGTGTGGTGGATGGGAAGGATAGGAGGGGTTCAGGGGCAGGAGGTGTTGATAGCTCCGGAAAACTAAAGGAAATTGTGCAAACACATGACCTGGTGGATGTAGGTAAGGGAGGTGGTTTCACCTACCTGAGTGATCGAGGTAGTGTCCAATCCCGAATTGATTTTTTTTTCTTTCCAGGAATCTGAAAGGAGACGGGTTTGCGATGTCGAGAGAGTCTCCCGGACAATGCGAGGCTTGAGTGTGAGGTGCATGTGAAGACGAATGTGATGCATGGAAGAGGTGTGTGGAAGCTGAATGTTTGTTTATTGGAGGATGAAAAGGTGAGAGGTGAGTATGCGGTGTGTTTTTCAAAGTGGGAGAGAAGATTGCGAGATTTTGAGAGTGTGGTGGAATGGTGGGAGTGGGTGAAGGTTAGAACAAAGGAGTTCTTCATTAGGAAGGGTGTGACCATTGATTTTGTTTTCGCTTCCAACGCTTGGGAGGTGGAGGACTATAAAATTTCCCGGTTGCCTTTTTCAGATCATGGGAGTGTGGGATGCATTTTAGGACGGATGTGGTGCATGGTAGGGGTGTATGGAAGATGAATGTTGCGTTATTGGAAGATGAGGGGGTGCAGAATGAATGTGAGTTTTTTTGGGCGATTGTGTAAGCGAGTGGGTGATTTTGAGAGTATGGTGGGAGTGGGTAAAGTTTAGGTCAAAGTGGTTCTTTATTAAGAAAGGATGTGACAAGGTTAGGAGGGAGAGTGAAGCTTATGCCCTTTGTCCCATTCTCTTCGTATGTGTGATCGAGCCTTTATAATGTATTTTGAGGAGGGATAAGATGTTAAGGGGTGTGGAGGTGCCTGGGAGTGGGGGGAGAGTTTAAGGTACTTGGTTATATGGATGATGTGACGGTGATTTGCAGGAATGTGTTTGGTTTGAGGAGGGTGAAATTGTTAACAAGCATTTTTTGTGCTGCAAGTGGTTTTTGTTTTGTTGTTTGAATCTTATGCAATTTTAAATAAAATAAAAAAATCTGTTCTTATCAGTTTAATATCTGATACGTCCCCTATCTGGGGACCATATATTAAATGGATTTTTAGAACAGGGAGATGGAAAAAGAGCTTGCCCTGTCCACTCCATGCATCGACCTGGTATTGCAGTATCTCCAGGACCGGTGCACCCCTCTCTTATGCGGTTTTCCAAAATCGGAAGCAGCGACCAACAAGAAACTTCATGAGGAGCAGCAGCCATGTCCAGCAACCCTTTGCAACACTTCCACTCAGCCGAGGAGCAAAGCAAAACCTTTTTCTTTGGATTGTGGACACTGCTCACCTGTCTAGGTTGCTTGGATTTGTATGTCCTTGATAAAGTTGTCTCTTACTCCTTGGCGTTTGTGTATGTTTGTGCTTTTCCCGGGTGCCCCACGACATCGGTGCCCCTATGTGCCAACCTGTGGTCGGGGCCCGGGAGGGGAGAAAAAAAAGAAAGACTGTGCTAGCCCTCATGTTTGCTTTCAGTTGTACAGGCCTCAGAGTACCACTGACAAAGTAGTTGCTTCGTTTTCCTATCTGGTCGTGAGACAGCAACACATTCTGCAGACTATGTCTCCCTCTTGTGGCCCTTCAGACGGAGGCGGGGCCATGCTAATCTAACCTCATTATATCTAGACTACGGGCACCTGGCATGACGGGAGAAGGACGCGGACACAGTGTGAGAGGGGGCCCAGGGGTGCCATTTGCGGGAGCAAGGCTGCCTGTAGTTAAGTTGGGGGCATGCTGCATGGCTAGGTGATGGCCTAGTGACACATATCCAGGAGGTCTGGCCCTTCTTGCTGTCAGGCCTTTGTCCGCCGCTGCTGCTCATGAAAAAGGGCCGTTCGGGCCCTGTCAATATTGGGTTATCGCTTCTCTGCCTTTTGGCAAAGATCAAGTGGTTTAGGCTGCTTGTTTCTTTGTCGGAAGGTGCCTGGGGTACTAGAGGGTCGGCCTTGGGGGGTGAGCTCTCTTCGGAGGGCCCTCCCCCATGCTGTATTGGCCAGAGGCCTAGTCCCCAGGCAACGAGGACAGATCCCCCTTACCTGTCCTTCCTTGTGGACCGACGTGGTGACTTTCTTTGAGCGTAAGGGTGGCGGCGAGGAATCCTGAGGCTCCCAACATCGTGAGGTTGGTCGTTCCAGAAAGTAGGCGTGCAGATGTGGGACTATTTTGTCCAGAAGACGGTAATTGAGGACATTTTTTGGTATGGGACGAGATAGTATTTTTTGTGTTCAAGCATTCCCCTCATCCGGTCTGTATGATGTTATATCCTGGAAACGGGAGGATTTGCTGACAATGTTGGCCCGGAAAAATAAGAAAATAGGAGATGAGCGTTTGGAATGTATTCAGTTTCTCAGCGGTGAGACGAAGGTACGAGTGCCTATTACGGTTCACATGTATAATCCCTTTGTAAAGGATGCAGAAGTGAGAGCATGCTTAATGCGTTATTGTGAATCCGTTTCTGGAGGTACGAGGATTACAAGATTTTATGTGGATCTGGGTGCAGACCCGGGAGGAGTGCGACACATCCCCCCCCAAGCTTTCTCAATTGGTGGGAATCGTGGCTACTTGTGGTATCCCGGGCAGCCATTTTTCTGTCGCCTATGTTTTTCGTTTGGTCATACGAAGGAGAATTGTGGGAAAGGTATGGCCTGCCGGAATTGTTTCCAGGCTGGGCAATGAATGGCAGAGTGCCAACCCGGGAAAGAAGTGCCATACCTGCGGTGAGGCAACTCACCTGATGCTTCAATGCTCGAAGGTGGCGGCCATGCGAATGGTTCCCTCAACCCCTGCAGAGGCAGGTGAGAGTCAATCGATTTAGTATGCTGCCGCCAAATGGGGAGCGCCTGGAAGTTGTGAGCGCGGTTGTGGCAGGTGTTCCTCGCGATGAGATCAGTGAAGGGGGCCCTGTGACCTTAGCTCTGGGCCCAGTATTGACTTTAGCCTTAGGGGTGTCTCTGCTCTCCAGCTAAGACGTTGAGAACCACTTGTTTCTATCCAAGCCATTTGGTCCTTGTGGGGTACCCTCTGCTCGGCCTTGCAGGATCGTCGTTTAAACCTGACTTCACCTGCTTGTTGCTATTGGGTTAGAGGCTTAGCCTCTAACAGCTGTTCCCCACAGGGAACGAGCCTGCGATCCTCCCTTGTGTTACTACCCCGGTAGTGAACACCAAAGGCCTTTCTAAAGGCTAAGAGAGCTAGCCTTTCTGAAGGCTAAAAGGGCCTTTCTGAAGGCTCAACGACCCTGGAAGCCATCGATAAGCCGCCGAGGAAAAAACCCCGAGGAGGCCCCGAAAGTGACCCCCCCAAGATGGCCAAGAACACGAAAAAGAAGACCACTGCTAGAACCTCTTCCGCCCCTTCCCTGAGGACCTCGGATCAAGCCCAGGCTGCCCCCACCTCCACCCCGGTTTGCTCCAGCCCGACGGGGATAAGACCCACTGGAGACGGACTCCCAGTGTTGGAGCCCTGGATGAAGCAGACCGTCGTCCTGCAGCTGAAAGAGGTGGACTGAAGACTGCCGGACTTGATGCCAGAGGTTTTCGGTAAGATGGTGCTGGCTCAGTGATTCAGCAAGGCGGAGACCCTATCCATCCAGATCTTCGTCCGAGGGATAGTCTACATAACCTTCGTGTCGATGCAGGTCTGCAAAAGATACTGGGAGGCAGTGAAGACGTGTGGACCGGACTCTCCGTTCAAGAATTTCATCGCAAATTCTTCCCTCCACTGGGAAGAAAGAAGGGTCACAGTGTCCATGCGGAGCCCTCACACCCCAGAAAGGACATCGCCACGTTCCTCCAGGAGGTACTGCACCGTGATGAGGGATCCTACCCGAATCCTCGATGCCAACGGCTTCTGGACTGGGAAGTGGTTTGTCTTTTGCAGGTTAAGGAAGAACCCGGCCACGGGGGACCCCGAACACCTGCCGTCATACTTCAACCTGGGGAACTCGGCTGGACTCCTCTACTACGTGGACCAACCTCAGACCTGTCGCAGGTGAGGCATAATGGGCCACCAGGGTAAGGATTGCAGGGAGCTTTCTTGCAGGTCATGTCGGGTTGCAGGCCATGAAGCCAAGGACTGCCCTAGGATGAAGGTCTGCAACCTCTGCTGATTGGCGGAGCACTTCTACAGGGACTGCCCGCAAAGAGCCCGCTCCTACGCTGGAGCCCTGATCCAGGGTAAGGCACCCAGCGCTGGGAGGGCACCGCAGAAAGCAAGTGGGGGCAAAACCACTCTCCCTCCCTGTGACGGACCTAGGGCTGCAGAGATTCATTACCCCAGACCGTGGTGCATGCCATCACAAAGAGGGCCGCCGTGGACCAGCAAAAACACAGCTGGACAAGAGCCGGAGACAGACGAGGAGGACATGATCGAGGAAGAGGAAAGCGAGGACCAGCAAGACGAAGCTGGTCAGGACAACGACGAACAGGAAACAGATGGCGAGGACATGCGGGAGGAGAAAATCGAGGCTTCGGTGACCGCAGTGGTGGAGGAAGGCCCCCAACCAGGGGCAGACGCCATGGCTGGACTCAACGAGGCGATCGAAGTACTCCTGGCGCAGAGAGCCGCTGAGCAGGACACGGGTCAGTCCCCTGAGACAGCGGATGGACTCGAGCCCCTCCAGGGGAGGCAAGCAGCGGCCCCTGCCGACTAGCCCTTTTTCTCTCTCTACATTATGGCTGAGATCTCCATCTTTTCCATCAATGTGAGGAGTATCAAGGATACGTCTAGAAGGCAGATGGTGCTGACTTTTCTCTCCTCCCAGCGTAGCGTTGTGTTCATGCTGCAGGAATGCGCCCTACCCTACTCTAGGAGGTACAGCACTCTGTCCTCCGAGTGGACCCATGGCCTCTCTTACTGGTCTGGGGGTGGCGACTAAGTCTGCGGGTATAGCCATTCTTGTCAGGGGAGGGCGTCTCACGGTTGAATCCGTCCCTGAGCTCGTCTGTGGCCGCCTTCTGGTCATAGACGGTTGGGGGGAGGGGGGGGGAGAGCCAGTTAGGCTCATCAATGTGTACGCCCCCCTGGATGCTCCATGGTCTCCTGCTTTTTCTCTGACCACAGGGCTATTCACTTCTGGGCCCGGGCTCCTGGAAGTTGAATTGCACCCTGCTGGAAGATGAGGAATTGCTGGGGGAACTCAGAGAACTGTACGTCACCTGGCAGGGGGAGAAACCGCTCTTCGGAAAAGTGGGTAAGTGGGAGTTTGGGAAAGTCAAGCTGCGCAGCTTCTTTCAGGCAAGTGGTCGCCAGCGTGTGCCAGGTGGAGGGAACTCGGGAGACTGCAGCGTCAGTTGCAGTCCCTGCAGGACCTTCAACACTGCGGCTGGGACGTTAGGCAGGACCTGGAGGAGACCAAGAAGAGCATGAAAGCGCACTTCGAGAAGGAATCCAGGCAAAAATGTCTTCCGTTCCTAGATGGAGAACCTTGAGAAAGGTGAGAAGTGTAACTCTTTCTTTTTCAGGAAACTCCACTCCGGACACACTCCCCTTTTATATTACCATTGGGTAATAAAATTAAAAGATCAAGGTATGGCTAGATAGAACCGTAAAGCAACAACACATCAAGGACAAGAAAGAAGCATTTAGAAAATATAAGACGGAGGGGACGGCATTAGCTTTCCAGAAATACAAAGAATGTAATAAAAGATGTAAACATGAAATTCAGGCAGCTAAAATAGAGTGCGAAAAACATATTGCCAAAGCCAGTAAGAGAAAACCCCAAAAAGTCTTCCAAAACATAAACAGTAAAAAAGGTAAGAAAGGAGCAGATAGGCGCAATAAAGGACGGAAACGGGAATCTAATCACAGGGAGCGGGCCGAGGTGTTGAATACCTTTTTTTCCCTTAGTATACACAGGAAAAAGGCAGGTTTAATATAGATAAGAATCCACTCTGGTCTAGGGTCATGAGCGGGGTGCCTCAGGGCTCTGTGCTAGGTCCTATGCTATTCAACCTGTTTATTAATGATATCGGAGAGGGAGTGAATAGCAATATTTCAGTGTTTGCTGATGACACCAAAATTGGGAGGGTAATAGACACGGACTTAGACGTTTTAACACTACAGGAGGACTGGATAAAGTTGGGGAGCGGGCAAATATATGGCAAATGAGGTTCAATGTTGATAAATGTAAAGTGATGCACTTTAGAAGACAATAGGCAAGCGGATTACACACTAATGGAGAACTCCACTAAGGAAGTCACAAATGGAAAAAGATCTGGTGGTCATTGTAGACCACAAGCTGAATAATAGATTGCAATGCCAGGTCGCAGTAAACAAAGCGAGCAGAGTTCTGTCTTGTATTAAAAAGGGAATGTACTGCAGAGACACATCTATAATTTTGCCACTTTATAGATCGCTGGTTCGGCCTCACCTGAAGTATGCGGTCCAGTTTTGGTCACCAGTCTACAGGAAGGATGTCCTTGAACTGGAGAGAGTCCAGAGAAGGGAAACCAAATTAGTTGAGGGGATGGAGCACCAAAGCTACGAGACAAGGTTACTAAATCTAAATTATGTTTACTCTGGAAGTGAGGAGGAGATTAAGGGGAGATATGATTTTCTTGTACAAGCTGTTCAATGGTGATAGCAACATCACTAATAAACTCTTTACAGTAACCTCCATAACAAAGACTAGAGGCCACCATCTAAAATTAGTGGAAAAAAGCACAAGGGGCGTAGGAGCTTCTTCACAGTAAGAGCGCTCAGGGTATGGAACTCGCTGCCTCAAGCAGTGATCTTGGCTAAGAGTGTCAAATCATTCAAAAATCACTTGGACGATTTCCTCAGACTGCAACATATAGTGGTACAGGTACACTTATGAAGAAGATGGCACATGGACTCATCCACACTCACACATGTAGCTTCACATGCATACACTCTATAGGTTGGACTTGATGGACCAGTGTCTTTTTTCAACCTCAAATACTATTGTAGCACCCTGCTAATAGGAGTGATAAGATATATCTGTAAGCTATGTTCAATTCAACTAATACAGAGCAATCTGTGAAGCTGTATCTGCCTGTTGCCTGGTGTGGCACCACACAGAGCAGAGCAGCCAATGAGGATTGCAATGGGCATTTATGTCTCCCAGCCAATCACTGTAGGACAGTAGCAGTGATGCATGCTGGGAGAGGAGATAAATGCTCAGTGTGGCTGATGCAAGTCTCGTCCCTCCCCAGGCTCCTCCTGGGGGAGGGACAGGTGGCTGCTGAGACAGAATTGGCTAGGCCTAAGCCTGGGGACTAGCCTGGAACTGACACTGGGGCCTGAGCCTGCAGGCCCAGTGGTCAGCCACTCATGCTGGAGCTGGACATGGATGAGAACCTTGAAAGTACTGCTTGCCAGAAGTTCTCCACACAGTATGACTTAAAAGGTCCAAGTCTGTGATGGCATCAGTTACTAGACTTTTGCGCCGTCAAAAAATGTGTTCCGTTATAACCGTTATTTCGTAATTCGTGTCCGAAACTCAATTCGGATTCGTACGAAATACGAATTTTCGTTAGTTTCTTCACATTTTAGTAACTTTACGAACATTTGTTATGATGAAGTTAAAAAGCAAAAATACCTTTGTTAATATTGGAGTCGATGGTATTTGGTTTTTTTATCCGAAATACGAAATTCCGTTAACGGTTTTCAGATCCGAATTTCGTATAAAAAAAAACTACCATCAACTCCAATATATTAAAAAGGTATTTTTGCTTTTTAACTTCATCATAACGAATGTTCGTAACCGAACGAAAATAAACGGAATTTCGTATTTCCTGCCTGTATTGTAATGCAACCCTCAGCAGCAGCGGAATTTCGTATTAAAAAAAAAATCTTGCCATGTTGTTAAACCTCATTTACAGGGGTAATATTAGTTCCCGTTTCAACGACATTCGGATCCGAAATTCGTTAACGGAATTTCGTATATAATTCGGAAACTGCAATTCGGATTTCGGATGCTTCCGAATTTCAGGAAATTCGTACGAATTTCGATTCGAAACGAATCGCACATGTCTATCAGTTACTATGCTCTATTTCAAGTCAAAGGAGTCTACCTCATCCTGGATGTGTCTGACCCTCTCCCTCTCTCCTTAAAGTTTCATAAATAAAAGAGAATCATCTGGGAGCTATTGTCTGTACTTCAATTTGTCGGTAACCACTGGAGGTGGTAGGTGCTATTAGGGCAGTCATGTGTTTTAGAAATCCCTAGACAGGCTATAGAAGACCCGATCATTCGGGGGTGAGCGCTACACTAGTCATAACTATGACTCCGGGGCCCCAGAGAACTCACCATCGAGTACAGGGTACAAGGTAGAATGTACCCCGATTGTATAGCTTGTGTTTGTATATTTTATTACATTAATAAGAACAGATTTTTGATTGAAAAATATCAGTTGCCGGAGGAGAAAGGACACTGTTGCTTATGGAGAGGTGGAGGTGTCTTAGAATTCTCCGGTGTAATTGTTGGTTCCCGGAAGGTGTTCAGTCCCTGCTGGATGCGTCAGGCCCGTAGGTAGCGGGTTGACCCCAGTGGGGAGGGACCTCTGAAGGTGCTACCTTCTGATGGGAACGGCTGCTTGCTTGGTCTGGCTGGGGGGCGGCAGAGCCCGTGGTGGTGTGCCCCCTGGGGGTGGCATCCCGGGAGGGCCAGAGAATCACTTTGGGTGTGGGACCCCAATCACTGACAAAAGGTCACGGCACTCCAGCAGTTTTTGCACAATGCCTCTAGGACCTCTTTTGCAATCCAGCCCTTAAGGCCTGTCAGCGTGGTGCGCTGGCACATTAGATTATTTATTGCACTTTATGCACGATTGGCTTTTTTGATTGAAATTGACCCACAGAGACTGAGGGTGCGGGTACCTTCGGGGCCTTTTCCCGATGTTGGGGAGGAGATTATGTGCCCTTATATAGGGTTCTCTGTCTTTTACCTGGGGGGTCTCCCTTTGGGAAAGCCCCCAACCTAGTACTTGTGGGACCTGTTTCGGCAGGTTCCCCTAGGATAGGGGTTCGCCGGCCTTCGGGTAGGTGGACCAAAGTATTCCTAGCCCCTGTCAGGTCCCTTGCGCCCCGGGGGGTCGGGAAATTGTTGCCCCTTTTCGAAGGACCAAGCACACACTGTGCACTTTTTTACATGTGATTTCACGATTCACTTTTTTTGTTCACAGGGGATTCGTTTTCGAAACACGCTCCACAGGCTTAAAAAAAAATCTGTTTATCACTTTTAATATCCGATACGTCCACTATCTGGGGGCCATATATTGAATGGATTTTTAGAACAGGGAGATGGAAGAAGAGCTTGCTCCCAACTTAACAGGCAGCACTGCTCCTGCAAATGCCAACCCTGGGCCCCCTCTCGCACTGTGCCCGTGTCCTTCTCCCATCATGCCAGGTGCCCATCGTCTACACCTAACGAGGTTAGATTAGCATGGCCCCGCCTCGGTCTGAAGGGCCACAAGAGGATGACAGAGTCTGCGGTATGCGTTCTCTCGCGGACCAGATATGCAAAGACAACAAATACCTCGTCAGTTGGACTCTTAGGCCTGTTCAGCTGCAAGTAGGAGGACTACTACTGCAGACTTCTCTCTCTTTCCTTTTCTTTCTTCTCCCTTCCTCCCGGGCCCCGACCACAGGTCGGCACATAGGGACACCGATGTCGTGGGGCACCCAGAAAAAGCACAAACATGCACAAACACCACAGAGCAAGAGTGAACTTTATTAAGAACATACAAATCCGAGCTACATGGACAGACGAGCATTGTGTCCCCAATCCAAAAAGGCTTGACTTTGCTCCTCGGCCGAGTGCAAGAGAAGAGAAGGCAGCCTGGGCATTTGTGTTGTTGCTGAAGTAGTTGGAATTGTTGAATTCTTCTGATTTTGGAAAACTGGATAAGAGAGGGGTGCACCGGTCCTGGAGATACTGCAATACCAGGTCGATGCGTGGAGTGGACAGAGCAAGCTCTTCTTCCATCTCCCTGTTCTAAAAATCCATTTAATATATGGTCCCCAGATAGGGGACGTATCAGATATTAAACTGATAGATTTTTTTTATTTTTTCATTTTGTAAGAACATTTTATTGATTCCATTCAATACATAAAATATGAACAGTTCCAGCAAAACATAATAAACTGCTATTGTGAAAGGTAAATCCATTTAATATATGGTCCCCAGATAGGGGACGTATCAGATATTAAACTGATAAGATTTTTTATTTTTTTATTTTGTAAAAACATTTTATTGATTCCATTCAATACATAAAATATGAACAGTTCCAGCAAAACATATAAAACTGCTACCGTGAAAGAGATTCCGCCTTTTCACTATCTCTTCTTAAAGCCGTACTTCTTCCTTTCATAGAAAAGATCTGTTTTGGAACTGCCCAAATTGACAATTTTGGGACAACCATCCCTATCTTTCTCTTGAATGGTGCACTCTTTGCAGTAATAAGCATCTGATACTCCGGGGCCACCACAGATCACACAACGTCCTTGGTAAGATCCATAGTTACACTCATCGCAGATGCGCACTAGTGTACAGGGACGTACATAGGAATCACAAATCACACACTTCCCGTCACATTTCTCACACAATCTTCCTATGGCGACTCCAGCTTGTTTCCTGCAGAAAATCAAATCCGGATGATGTTTTGCCATCTTCCCTTGCTGTCTGCCACAGAACAGAAGATTTTTTTTACACTTGATCTTAGCCAAAAGGCCGAGAAGCGATAACCCTAAATTGCCAAGGCCCGAACGGGGACGAGCACAGCCGCCTATGCCTGCTCGCTGAGACAGGCCACGCCCAAATAACTTTGCCAGGTGCCCGTCGTCTAGACCTAACGAGGTTAGATTAGCATAGCCCCGCCTCTGTCTGAAGGGCCACAAGAGGGAGACAGAGTGTGCACAATGCGTTCTCTCGCGGACCAGATATGCAGAGACAACAAATACCTTGTCAGTGGGACTCTTAGGCCTGTTCAGCTGCAAGCATGCATGAGGAGCACTACTACTGCAGACTTCTCTCTCTCTTTTTCTCTCTTTCTTCTCCCTCCCAGGCCCCTCTCTCTCTTTTTCTCTCTTTCTTCTCCCTCCCGGGCCCCGACCACACTGCAATACCAGGTCGATGCGTGGGGTGGACAGAGCAAGCTCTTCTTCCATCTCCCTGTTCTAAAAATCAATTATATGGTCCCCACATAGGGGACGTATCAGATATTAAACTGATTACAGATTTTTCTCTTTTTTTTAAAGCCCGTGGAGCGTGCTTCGAAAACAATACCCTGTAAACAAAAAAAAAAGTGAATCGTGAAATCACAACACACTTAAAATAGTGCACAGTGGGTGCTTGATCCTTCAATAAGGAAAGGGCCACTATTTCCCATCCCCCTGGGGCGCAAGGCTCCTGACCGGGGCAAGGAATACTTTGTTCCACCTACCCGAAGGGCAGCGGACCCCGGTCCTTTAGGCACCTGCCGAAATAGGTCCTACAAGTACTAGGTTGTGGGTCTCTCCCGAAGAAAGACCCCCCAGGTGGAAGGAGACAGAGAACCCTATATAAAAGGCCACAGAATCTCCTCCCCAACATAGGGAATAGGCCCCTAAGGTACCTGCACTTTCAGTCTCTCTGGGTCACATTTTTCAAGCAAAAACGTGCCAATTGTGCAATAATCTAAAGTGCCAGTGCACTAGTCTGACAGGCTTCAAGGGCCGGAGTGCAAAAATATTGCCCTGGACTAGCCATAAGGCCTGTCCAAGAGGCCTTATGGCTAGTCCATAATTTACCTTGTGTCAGTAAACTATTGTTGGGGTCCAACACCCATAGTGATTCTCTGGCACCCCTAGGACGCCACCCCCAGGGGGCACAGCACCACGGGCCTCTGCCGCCCTCGAACCCTCCGGCCAGACCAAGAACAGACACTACATTTGATCTTAGCCAAAAGGCAGAGAAGCAATGCCAACCGCACAGAGGGACAGGGCGCCCTTGCAAACGAGCTTTTCAAAAGAGCGGCAGCAGACGATTGCAAAAGTAAAAAAAGAGACTATAATATTTATTATTATTATTGAAGCAAAATTTGAACAGTCTATACAGACATCATCTACAGGCTATATATGTTTCAATTGAACTGTGGTTGGCCTCAAGTTCTACATCAACTTATGGTGAGAAAATAAAAAATTAAAAAAAATTTAACTTTTATGCGTTTATATATGCATCACTTTGGTTACAATTGCATCCTATTAACAAAAAAAAAACCAAAAACATTATGTTCTGTATGAGTGTAGAATGTGCTCTGATTTGGGGGTGCCTTAAATTACTGAACTGAATCTTAAATAAGTGTTGGGTTTATTTACAAATAGGGATATACATACATTCTAATTACAATGAAGGGAATATGAGTGAGTATTTGGAGGGATGGGAATTGAGGTTACGGATACTACAGCAAGCTACACCATTCTCTCTAACTCATTCACACATGCCCTGGGTTTTTCTCTGTTCTCAGAACACTCCTCTCCAGGATGTCTCAAAGAATCACATTCTTGATTGTAGAGTTCAGAAAGACTTGTCTTGTCCAAAAGGTCACCAAGGTTACCATTGTTCTTGCTGGTGAGCTAGGTTAGTGTAGATCAGGGGTAGCCAAACTCCGGCCCTCAAGCTGTGGTTAAACTACAAATCCCGTGATGCATCTCTCTCCGGGAGTCATGTCTGTGGCCGTGATAATCTTGCAGTGCCTCATGGTATTTGTAGTTCCACCACAGCTGGAGGGCCGAAGTTTGGCTATCCCTGGTGTAGATGATCACACAGGAAGAAGGTTCCATCATATGCCCCTGCCCCCATCCCAGCATATATGATTCCTTGCTGACACAGGTGTGGGCAGTAAATACCAGCAGGGGGTCGGGCTTGCCCCAGGACATGACCGTCCTGGCAGATCATTCATCAGTGTCCAGCCCCAAGAACCCTTTGATGGTCCTCATTTGCGTAACAAACAGACACGTGCTGATTCAGTTCAAGATATCAAGGAACAACTTTGCATCAAAGCTGTATCATAGATGTCAATTTTATCGGTTTCAACGATGACATATAGAACTAAGTTTATTTATGTATTTCAAATGCCTGAGTTTCGCGACAAAAAAATACTTAATTCACATTAACATGACGTTTTTAGATCATTTAAATTTTGATTACAATAACTTTCACTTTAAATGATCCTGATAGCTGAATAAAAAGGGTTATGTTGATTTTCAAGAGCTCTAAACTAAAAACATATTTACAGATCTCAGATCAGGTTTTTCCCCCAGGGCTTACATTACATTTTTGATTATTTTATTTATAATAGTGTTGCCTATTAATCAGTACAACATTAACATAAATGCATTTTGCACAACCTACACTGACAATTTTGATCAGCCTTACAACTCTAACTTTTAAGTATTATTTTGAACTATTGAATATCTCATACAACACATCATAACACCTTTTCTTAAAAAATATATATATAATAAGTGGTGAGATATGCTCAGAGATAGATAGAACACACACACACACACACACCTCAGGTATCCGGTATTCAACCAGAACTCCTGTACAGTATAACCAGAAAAAAAAAAAAAAATCCTGTGTACTCCCTGTTTTGCTGATCTGCAGCATGTATTAAGGTCCCCACACAGCGTACGATAATCGTGGGAAATCCCGCGATCGTACGATTATCGTAAGGTGTGTGGAAGCCGTGCGACCTCTACTACTGTAAGCAAAACAAATGACAAACGCACTCAACAATTTGTCACCAACTATACAGCAAGGTGCACACGAAATGGGCTTAAAACAGTAGAAAGGTATCATGGCACACTCACAAGTTTGCATATAAAAAAACTTGTCTCACCACTAAGGTCAATAACAGAGGTTTGGATACACGTCTTCTGCAGAAAATGTGTAAGCCGCACTGCCGCGCCAAGGCACCTCTTATAGTGCGGTCCTAACTCTAAACTATGAGAGTCTCCATCTTGGAGCACATGGGGGCAGAAGATTTCAAATTGGGTGCAGGTTTCTCACCACTTGACCTTAGGGGTGAGACAAGTTTTTTTATATGCAAACTTGTGAGTGTGCCATGATGCCTTTCTACTCTCTACTACTGTAAGGTCGCACGACTTTTAACTTATGAACATGTTCGAAAACCCGCCGAGCATCGTACGATGTTCGGCGGGTGTGTAGCATGTTCGTAAGATAAAAGCCGGACGGGCCGGTGTGTGCGAGCGCACACAACCCGTTCGGCATTGCGGTCATCGGAAACCCGCATGTACGATCTGCCTGTCCAAGATAGACAGATCCTACGTTTTTTTAAGTACCTTACAACCATCGCAAGACAAAAGTCTTGCGATGGTTGTAAGGCGTGTGCCCAGCATTATCCTGGAAACGATCGCGTGTCTATTTGGTCTTAAGTGTTTTTTTACTGGTTAGATGAGAGTTCTGTTTAATTGAATACTGGATAACAGGAATTTACTGTACACACACACACACACACACACACACACACACACACACACACACACACACAGATACCAGTATTTTGGTATTGGAATACCGATACCCAAAGTCCCACTAAAAGGAAGCCGGGCGGCGTTTAATGACTCACCACCCGGATTCCTGATTAGCCGGGAAGCCGGCTCCATGCTCACTTGGAACTTATGGAGAATAGAGCCGGCTTCCAGGCCGATCTGGAAGCTGGGCGGTGTGTAATGACACACCGTCTGGCTTCCTGTTACCGGGATAACTAAAATCGGGAGCATTTCAGCCAGTATGAGTACTTGCCCAAATACCTCAGTATCGGTGCATCCCTAAAATACATACATATAGTGATACCTCGGGTCACTAACTTAAATTAGTTCCACGATTCTGGTTGCAAACCGAATCAAACCGCAATCTCGACTAGGAGGAAGCCACGACCAGTGTCAAGAGTGGGGAAGATGGCTGCGGTTGTGTTAGTCACCCGATGCGGAGTTCGCGAACGGAAGCAAAATTTTGCTGCACTTCCTGTTCGCGAACCGAAGCTTTCATGAACCGAGGTACCACTGTACATGCGCGCGCACACGGGGAATTTATCAAAACTGAAGCAGGCAAAATCTGGAGCAGCGGTGCAATGCAACCAATCAGCTTCTCTCTAGTCTTTTAGATCAAGCACTCATGGGCAGGGCCCTTCTTACCATCTTGTCTTGAATTGTATTGTGATTGTAATGTCTTCCTTATATTGTAAAGCGCTGCACAAACTGTTGGCGCTATATAAATCCTGTATAATAAAGTTTTTTAATGTAAGGTTTGAAAATAAGAGATGCTGATTGGTTGCCATGCACGGCTGCTCCAGATTTGATACATTTCCCTCACTGTATCTATGTAATAAAATAAAAGATTAGTACATGGCAGAGAAATATAACTAGCCAGAAAAAAACGTGTGTGTTTAGTTGCCATCCAATCACTATCGGGAGCTAGCTATAGATTATGTGCAAGAAGAATACGCCAACAGAGGAGGTGGTTTAGGAGGAGGACAGCTGGAGAAGGCCATGGAAGGAATCCATAAAGTCCAGAACCTGCGCAACCCCTTAGGACTGGTAATATATACCGTACAAGCATCCAATAGGCTAGTTATTCTTTATCAGTTATATTCTTTGGTATAGTGATTGACTTGTTTGTTTCTTCTATGCTATAGTGCTATAGGAGCCATTTGAGTATTGTTGTGTTAGTGTTCCCGTGGTAGTAAATTTGGATAGATTTATTGTGTTTGTCATCATTGTAGTACTTTGTATTTTAAAAAGTTAAGTGTCCCCGTTACTGTTGTGGAAATATATGGAATTATGTGGACATTTTATTCTAGGATGTGTGTGTGTTTTGGGTATTGTCATCTGTCTCCCTGTGTCAGATGTAACCGAGGAACGCTCTAGCAGAGGGTACTTGGGTTGAAATCGGAACCAGCGGTAAAACCGTCAGTATGAAAACCTTCTTATGGGCTTGGAGACATGTTCGCAGTGTGCGGAGGCGTTTGCCGGTTTGTGAGTACTAAGTGCAATGCGCTGGGCTCCTTGCCTTCAAACGTATGTATACATTAGCGAAGCGGAGTCCATATAACGAGAGATACGTAGTATACCTCTATTGCGGACTCGTTATCCGTTACATGGATACATATCTGCTTTTATAAGAAAAAATTAATAATCTGCCTTGTCCGTATACTGGTACCGTATATAGATAACCGCATTAGCAATGTCTCCTCAGATAGTCTCAGACCTGTAAGAACAAGTAGAATGATCTTACTAGATACTGGTCACTCTGAGCAGTGTTGAATGGGGTCCATGCTGACGATGGGGGATGGGCAACCACATGGCTGTTCAGGACAATGAGCCTAACTCATCCTTCCTTGTTTTGCAAGAATGAGGTGTGTGCATTCCACTGTTCGGCCATGTTGGTGTATTCTCCTTTTCCTTTTGATGTGTACCTGTACTTTCTGGGCTGACTGCAGGCTGAGGTTGTAAAGCCGCCTCCCACTGGGCGTCGTCCTTTGACCTTAAAAAGGAGAACTATGGGGTCAGGGCTTTTCCCCATAGTTCTCCTTAGGGTAACGGGAGGACACAAACTAGCGTCCTCCCGTCACCCTAGGCTCAGTATACCGCAAGCTGTAGCTCGCGGTATACCGAGACGCCACAGCTGAAGCGGATCCCGACAATTGTGCCGGGATCCACCCAGCTGCGTGACTGACAGCTGGCTCTGCCTAACTAGAGGCAGAGCCAGCTGTACCCGCCCCCTCCGCCAGTCAGCGCAGGAGGATCGGAGCGGGGGGAATCCAGCCCCTCCCCTGTCACGGCAGAGAGCCATGACAGGATCGAGAGGTGAGCGAATGCCGGTATGTGTTTGCTCACCTCCCGATCTACTGAGCCGACCTGTGACAGTCTCATTGTCACATGTCGGCTAGAACTATGAGGTGAGTGAAAAGCACCCCCCCCTCATAGTTCTCCTTTAATGAATGATGGAGTTCTGCCCTTTCTACACTGACTCCAGCTTGAACCAGCATCGTGCTGGACTCTCTCTGGTGCTAAAGAAGTACTTCACCCCTTATACAGAAAGAACTGAATGCAGCTTGCTTTTAACAGCAACGGGATTGTTTGCGCTGGGCGCATTTTAATACCGAACGTGTGCCTTTTAGTGCACCGGAGATTGCTGCACAAAGTCCAACCGAAATATCCATGACATTACTAAAACCACAATCCTGATTTTAATTTTGTGCTCAGTTGAAGCGCTGCCTCCGGGGAAGGTGTGGGTGATGAGCGTCAACAAGATGCTCTATACCAGTGGTTCTCAACCTTTGTAACCTCAGGACCCACATTTATCCTCGGTCATTAAATCGCGACCCAAGGTCGCACTGCAATGGAACGCGCGGCATTGCAGTACCGGGCATTTGGGTGCAGGCGATTGTGAGTGGTTTACTTGGGGTGTCATTTATATTAATGACAATGCAACGCACCTTCCACACCAGAACACGCAATAGATGCGATTGTGTGTTACAGTGCATCACATGGGTGTGTCATGTGTCATGTACTGTGAATGGACCCTCAAAAGCACTGACTTCTCCCTACCATGAGAACTGGAATGGATCCTCAGCCTGGGGTGCAGTGTGGGCTGCTGTGCTGTGACTGAGCTCCAACCATATGTGCATTGCTGGTAGAGCTCCCTTGCGTGCCCTGTAGAGGTGCCGGGAGCCAGAATGTGACGTCACTCCGGTCCAGGCGCCTCTACAGCACACATGTGGGAGCTGTAAGCAATGCATGTATGGATGGAACTCCCTTATGGCCATACTTCCAGCCCACCCCCACCTCAAGCTGACACGCAGGTCCATATTTTGAATGGCTGCTCGGCACAAGAACAGATGGTGCTGCACTGGAGGGAGGCTGAGGAGTCTCTCAACTAGAAAGAAAGCATGTCGCGACCCACTGAACATGGGGTCGCGACCCACCAGTTGAGAACCAAAGGCTCTATACCAATCTGGGGGGGACCAGTATCACAAGGTTAAAGAGGAAGGTGGATAAGAGATCCTGTGGGTTGGGGTTCACAGACCTGGAAACATTAATTGGATTGCATTATTGGTTGGTGGCATACAAGACCTTCAGAGGAGTTGGGAGGACCTGCAGGTATGATGTGGGTGGCCGGTTGTTCCTTATATATGGCAATGGTGCACCTAGGACCTACCCAAGATAGATATAAAACACACTAGGGAGGAAATTAGCAGGATGAAAATAATTAATTAGAGACGAGCATTTAGAAGGCCTGGGTGAGGAGGAGCATATGTGGGAACATTATGTGTGTAATATCACTGGGAGTAAAAAGTCAGTGTTGGCCATTACTGTCTGGGAGTAGCATAGGAGTGATAGGGGTCACCAGCAGGCAGAGGCATGTCTCGTGGTTGGCTCTACCCAATGTTCTTTCCACCAGGAGCTGTGTGAAGTGGGGGGCATGCTTTAAGTGCTTTAAGCAGGGCCATGGGACAGTCAAATGCCTGGAAGGAAAAATTTAAAAAAATGCAAAATTTGGAGGGACAATGGTCCAACAAGTCCAGCAGTGTCCAACGTCAGGACAGCAAAGGAAGCTGGCTCTGACAACCATGTAACAGAGACAGGAAAGTACACAGAGCAGAGGGTACTGTCCTATGCCAATGTGTAGGAGGGGAATCCCCCTAACTACTGTAGAGAGATGAGGCTGGGCACCAGGGGGTATTGTCCTATGCCAATGTGTATGAGGGGAATCCCCCTAACTACTAGGGAAATGAGGCTGGGCTTGGAGTGAACCCAGTTTGGCCAACCCAATCAAAAACCGACTGCCACCCCCTCTTCCTTACCCAAATCAATGTCAGCAGTTGCAGCGTTGGCATTTCCTGGCCATTTATCTGCGGGGTGTGAAGTGCGCCTCCTCAAACGTGACTGGGATGGGTGGAGGGGGTGGCAGTCAGTTTTGGTCAAAAACAGGAGAACTGGGTTTGCAGCAAGCCCAGCATCATCACCAGCCGTAAAGCATATAGCATTAAAAAACAACTATGTGCCTGGGATGGTACGAGGTTCTAGACCCACCACGGGGGCTGCCGTGTGCCCAGGGGGCTTTTACACCCACCACGGGGGCTGCCGTGTGCCCGGGGGTCTTTTACACCCACCACGGGGGGGCTTCTACACCCACCACAGAGGCTGCTGTGTGCCAGGGGGCTTCTACACCCACCAGAGGCTGCTGTGTGCCAGGGGTCTTCTACACCCACCACGGGAACTGCTGTGTGCCCGGGGGGCTTCTACACCCACAAGTCTGCTGTGTGCCCGGGTGGCTTCTACACCCACAAGTCTGCTGTGTGCCCGGGTGGCTTCTACACCCACAGGTCTGCTATTTACCCCCCTTGTTCAGGTTAAGTCACCCTGTGGTCTCCATTTGGAGCTTTTCACAAGAAAACTCAATATACTTAAAATGTTAATAAATAAACCCAAATAGGTCACCAGTATCTATGATAAAATGTAATTTCATGGTATTATACAGAGACTGCAGCCAGACATTCCTTCACCAGCCTGCCCTCCCCCTGAAATATACACAGACACGGCGTCCGGATACTGCTGTGTTTATGAGGCGAACACAAAACAAGGCCCCGTCGCCTCATACTGCGCTCCAACAACAGCAGCGCTGCAGGGGAGGAGTTACTTTCCATTCATAGGCAAGAGTGGGCGGAGCAGCGAGAGATTACGGCCAGAGTGAGCGGGGCCGGGTCGCGTGCATGTGGGCTCCAAAACCCTCCACTTACTGCATCGCTACGGGTGAGGGGGCGGAGCAAGACGACGGGAGAAGAAGCTGTGTGTGTCTATAGCAGAACCAGAGTGGGCGCGTGCATGTGAGGGGGCGGAGCTTAATACGGGAGCACTTCTACTGGCGCCAAAACCCTTTGCAATGAAACGTGTGAGGGGAGGCGGGCGCCATGTTTGTTGGGGGCATAAAGCAAGATGGGGAGTTGTAAATAGAGTCTGGAATCACACAGGCGTCTATTATACACATACAACCTGAGCTATATGCCTGATAAAAGGAGTGCTGTGAGGGAAACATTGACATATACACGAATATATTTATATCTGGACTGCAATGAAAGTGCTCGTGAGGGTAACATTACAAAGGAATAAAATAATAAATATATTATCTCATTCATTCTATTTTCTATGGTATATGATATGATGTAATGTAACAAATGGAGGTGTGTTTATATAATATACAAGCGCTCGGGTTTTTGTGCATTTTTATGAGCAGTTTATAGCTGATGTTAATGAGCAAATGCACATAAAAAAACGCAGCAAACA
Source organism: Nanorana parkeri (assembly GCF_000935625.1). Taxonomy (NCBI): domain Eukaryota; kingdom Metazoa; phylum Chordata; class Amphibia; order Anura; family Dicroglossidae; genus Nanorana; species Nanorana parkeri. The sequence goes on along the minus strand of NW_017308593.1, from coordinate 136,047 downwards.
TCAATTTGAAGCATTTCCTATGGGGCCAAAACGAGCTGTAATATGCCAATAGGTTCCTGTAAGTTACCATTGAAGGAGGTTTGGCTGGCAATAGATCAGTCTGGTCACTCCAAACAGTGGCAATAACAAAGTGGAATGAATCATAAGTTACACACAATGAGGCATATTCACTAAAAAGGAGTTAAGTTCACAATAAATTGTGTTTATCTAAATTTCCATTATACAATCAGGGTTACTTATTTGATCTGCACATTTGTTATTCTCATTAATCTTTAAACAAACGTGTTCATTCTTTTTTTTTTTTTAGTAAATTGACCCGAACTGATTAAAGAGGACCGCGTCTTTCTTCATTCCATAAAACACTGACGATCACACGATGGGAATTACATGTATAGTAATAGCACCTTGCACCATTTATCGCAGAGAACCGGGCCATGAGACAATAAGTGAACCATTTTGTAAGGATTCTGATCACTTATTGAATAAAAGAGCAACTGGGGCCTCATTCAGTGTAAACCCTTAAGGGCCCATTTACACCCAAATGTGCTACCGCAAACCATACGCATAGATCCTAAAAATCAATGCATTTCATTAGGTGTAGTTCACACCACTGCGCGCATGATGTACATTTTAGAAAGTATAATGTGCATCAATGCAGCACAAGTGAACACTTTTTTTAGTAAAAATTTTAAATGCGTCTTCTCTGCTGCGCTGCAATGCAAACATGTAAATGCGTTTACCTTGTGCACATGTTCAGGTTAATTTTTGGTGTGAATGGGTCCTAAAATCACTGATACACATACTTCCGACATTGAATAAAAGGAAATGCTCAATATTTTTAGCCACTGTCACATTGTTTGGCTTTTACCCAACTTATCCCAATATCAACTCCATTTTACTTTTATAAAGCCTTAAAAGTGCACCAGGCATAGGATTTGATATATTTTTGTTTTTTTAATGTGGCTCTACACGGCACCCATCATTTGAATTTTGCCACTACCACCATTCTGAAAATGCTGGTTGCTTGACTGTTTAATGTTTAAAAGTCACAGACATAGGAAATGTGTCAGAACTTTTTAATCTATAGTTGCTCCAGGTCAGGGACTTAAAAACATGAAGGTCAAAGCATGAGGATGAAAGGCAAGGAAATCGGCAAAAAGGAGAGTTCAGCAATGGCACCCTATATAAATTATCTGACCGACCACATAGGAGTGACGCAGCCCCCCAAAAACTGGTCCAATATGCTCGCACCAGAGTATTGCTGCATTATTATTATTATTATTATTATTTGCAGCTTTCACTCATCCAGACAATTGTCATTGTTTACAGATTGGCACATATGAGATCATGTTTCTCCTTTGTCCTCTGCAGCCCTTTCTCTATTTTAGGATTTATATCTTGCTCCTAGGTGTATCACACATTTCATGGCTTTTGCTGGGCTCTCCCATCTATCCAGCCAACATTCCTGTCCTGGGCTGGTTTAACCACAGACACAAGCAGCCAATTTAGAACACTAAAGGCCGGGTGCTAATGGTTTGTCTATCCACATAATAAAACACTCTTCATAAAAGCAACGAATGGGACCTTCTTAAAAGGGAAACAAAAATAAAACCTGCTCCATTTTACTGGAGTATTTTAAACTGTCCTTAACTGTTTAGAAAGTTTGCCAGAGGAACAAAAATGCCGAATCGGTAATCCGCTTTAATTATAAAAACAGTTAAAGTCACAGGTGGTTATCCACTCATTGTAAATAAGACTCAGGAGGCTTGGAGGGGATGAGCACAGCTGGTGGAGGGGAGCCAATTGAAGGGATCACATATGGTGGAAGGCAAGGAGTTGGAGTGAGCACAGGTGGTGCAGGGCAATAATTTGGAGAGAGCAGAGGTGGAGGAGAGGAATGGATTGGAATGAGATAGTTGCCATGTCTATGGAACTCTTCAGCCATATCAATACTATTTTCATTTTAGAGCAACCTCCCAGCAAGTTACTATTATAGATTGTGCGGTGAAAAGGCTGATAGTGTTCACATTTACTCTCTAGCAACATCCCCACTTATGTTTTGTTTTTTTCCTCCAACTTGCTGCTCAACAGTCATTAGCAGTGTAATCTCTCAGATGTATTATCTGCTGATTACTAAGCTGCAGTGACTTCATCCTTCACATTTTTATTAACTTCAATAACAATTTCTGCATTGCTATGCATGTTTTCTCTGTTCTAGTTAATGATAAGCGTCACTCTATAGTCTAAAAAGTTTACAATTCACATCCCTGGAATGATGAACATGAATTGGGCCGATCTAAAACTCTGCAATTCATGTCTCCAGACTGACAGGCACCTAATAGTGATCTACCACAAGGCAATTAATGCTCCTGGACTAAAACTCATTGTGCTGATTTAAAACACTGCGATTTGCTCTCCTTGATTAACAGGCGGATGGTAAAACATTTCAATTTATGTTCCTGGACTGACAAACTCTGACTGCATTCCTAGATTATTTTTTTCCCTTCTAACTGGCTCTCTCCTACAAACACACACAGCACTTCTCAACTTGACATCAACTGGGCATGTGGGTTTTCCAGGAAGTTATAGGATAAACCCCTCCTTAGGGGTGTGTCAAATCAGCACAGGACTTAAACCCTTTAACTCTTTCCCTACCAAGGAATTTGAGTCCAGCAATAGTTTAACTGCATCATTTCAAAGGATACTTTTAAAAAATTGATAAAATTGAGTCTATTATTGACAACTGTTATACGCTGTATCTGACCTCAGCACAATGTGTACATATGTGACTATGCACACAGGCAAATGTTTGTCTAAATGTTTTCAATTTTTTTACTGTTGGAAAACTTAATAAAAATCTTTTTTTCTGGAAAAAAACCAAAACAAATTGGGTCTATTATCACTGCCTATTCAGTGCTCAGCGTTGTAAAAAAAAAAAAATAATGCACATTTGTATCACATGTCCTGTTTTTAACCAAGCAGTCTGGTATTTACCAGTTAAGTAAACTCGTCCATTGTTTTCTCCAGTTGTTCAAAACTTTTATTACAAGGAAAAAAATAAATCTATATCTCTATCTATATTTATTTATTTAAATATATATTTATATATGTCAGATATGAAATTTGGTATTTTACA
>NW_017308593.1:114822-132423 GCF_000935625.1 Nanorana parkeri | reverse complement strand
CATGTAGATATCATAAGCAGGTGATTTCAGAAGCAGAAGACAAGCAGGTTTTATTATGAAATAATAAAATAATGTATTATTTCTAAGACAAAAGTTAGAAATTTGCAAAACTTAAATGCACATTATGCACATAAACAAAGCCAGAAATATTATATCGCAAGTGAGTTGGGCGCGGTCTCGACAAATAAATAAAATATGTGCACTCTATAGGACGTGAAGAAGTTACTAAGTTCAGATTCTACTGTGAAAAAATTATAAATCTCGGTAGTCACTACCTCGGTAATAATTGTGCAATACAACAATCAGGTGTGGGAAAAGGGTTTTCAATCACCAGCCGGTGTATTGATTAGGTGTTTCTGTGTACTAAGTGTACATGGTTTGTCCAAACAAAACATCTTAATGATGGACAATCTATTCAAAGACACCAATCCAAATATAAATGACTCGGTGTCACAGATTGGTCGTGTATAAGAAAAACAAAAACAAATTCTAAAATCCCAATCTGTAAATCGTGACAAATTTTAAATATAGTACGAACACTTAAATAATAGAAATTAAACAGTATGAAAAATTATCACATATACAGTGCTACTCCGTGCACTCTGATTCCTCTCATAGACAAAGATTAAATGCGGGGTTAATTTAACTAAAATACCGGCATCGGTCTTAGTGAGCAGTCAGTTCAGAGTGGTCAGTTCAAAAAGTCTCAAACCAGGGATAATTCATAGAATCCGGAAAGTCCTATGGTTTCTTGTGATCCGTCCTCCTTTCTCAAAAGATCTGGTCTGCTTATTTCCTCCCTCTGGCAGGCTCCCTCACCTCTCGCTGGGGATGGAAACCTATTAAGATCCCCCAGGGGGAAAAAAGACGAAGAAAAGGCGGCGGAATCCTCTAAGTGCAGTAATTCAAAAAATATTTATTTATTTAAAATGCATAGATGCACTTACAAGACAGACGAGTTGTTCGAGCATAAAATCAGTGGCAGAGTGTTAGCTGTGAGCGGTGAAGACAGATCCTCCTTGACGCGTTTCGTGCTTCCACGCGTTTCGTGCCACCATCCATCCGTGCGTATACAAAGAAAGAATTTCCGAAAATTTAAAGCACTCAGTGCTCGTCTTTTTTCCCCCTGGTAACAGCAAAATAAAAGGGGATAAAATGAGAATACTCAACAGTCCTGGAATTGTGAGTTCTGACAGAGTTCAATAAGCAAGCAGGCTTCCAGCAGATAATGCCCAAAGATTAAAGAGGAACTCTTCTGTGATGTCAAGTATTTTTTTTTTCGTAACGGAACACAAACCGTACCCAGCAAATGCATCAATTTAAACACTTAAACAATGCCTGTGATGCCGCTGTCCTCTCAGACAGGAATATGACAGGAGTCACTATACAGTAGCGCTCTTCCCAGAGGCAAGGATATTTTAAGTTCGTATTTAGAGCGTAGAGAGAAGCTTAACGATTTTTAAGATCGTCCTTTAATAAAATAAACGGTGCAGAAAATAAACAGAATAAGATATTAATAAAAAGAGACAAAATATATCAGCAGCAAAATAAAAGGGGATACAATGAGAATACTCAACAGTCCTGGAATTGTGAGTTCTGACAGAGTTCAATAAGCAAGCAGGCTTCCAGCAGATAATGCCCAAAGATTAAAGAGGAACTCTTCTGTGATGTCAAGTCTTCTAGTTCCTCAATGTTTTTCAAAACCAAGAGGCAACTCTAGTCGCCAACACAGAATATTTTATAAGCCCCTTTTGGAGGGTGTCCTGGAGCCGGCCCCTAGGCAGGGCTGGGGAGGGAAAGCAGGGAGGAGGATAAACCTTTATTTTACACTATCCCCACCCAATTCCAAATTATGAAATGTAGCTTATTTTGTAACTCAGGTTTTATGACTTTCGTGTGAATGCGGGGTCACCACCTCTACCAGACCTGCTTGTTTATATTAACTTGTCCACTGGTAATAGATGAATGCTTGGTGCCATGCCTTTAATTAGGGACAGCCATAAAAGGCATACGGTGCCCAAGACTTTTGTCTTGCAATGGTTGTAGGCTAATTAAAAGCTTGCACGATCTGCCCATGTTGCAAAGGCAGATCGTACTTGCGATCATCGAAAGCCTGCCCCGCTGATGGGCGAGCTTTCCGATGACCGCAATGCTGAACGGGCAGTGTGCGCGTGCGCACACCAGCCTGTTCTGCAGTTGTCGAACGAGCAGGCTAGAAACCCGCCAAAAATCGTACGATTCTCGGCGGGTTTTCTAGCATGCTGGTTCGACAAAAGAAATGCGACCGTTGAGTAAAAACGATCGCACGCCTTCAATACACCTTGCGATTATCGTACGATCGCGGGATTTCCTGCGATTATCATACGATAATCGCAAGGTGTATGGGCACCTTAAGAGAGATATTTTGGACTTTCACTAGGGCTGGGGCAATAAAAGATCACAGGCCAGATAGCAGATCTCTGTTCTGTGGAATGTGGAAGGCCTGGCAAATGACTAAATGAAGGCCTGCATTTGCTCTGACTGGGAAACAAAATAATTCTATTTTTTAATTTTTAGACTCAGACCCCATTATCGTCACAGGCTGTAGCAGGATATAAAAGCTAGAGTCTACTCAGAAACAACATGCAGACATTTTGTACAGGCTCTATGCACAATTTTGTCAGTTTTTTTTTTTTTTTTTTACTAGGCTATGATTTTTTTAACCCGGAAGGATTAAAAATGTGAAAATATAATTAAACATTTCTGAGACAAAAGACAGAAATATTGTTCAGACACCACTAACACTATGTCAACTCTTTTACTTTGCTGCAGAAACTGGGCAGTTTTTGTCAAGAAATAACAACTAGAGTGGTATTATTGCAAAAACAACATCCAGAAATATTGTACAAAAACACAGCACATTAGATAAACAGTTTTACCAGGCTGTAATTTAAGGCAGAGGCAGATACCGGGCAGGTTTAACATGAAATATGAGTGTAATATTTCAGAAACAACTTCCAGTAATATTGTACAGACTCACTGTTATGTAAGCAGTTTTTATTAGTTGCAATTTAGTAGGAAGAATAAAGCACAGACTGTAATATTTATCTGAAAGAAAAGCCACAAACATACCGATCCCCCACACTATGTCAGCATTTTTACTATTCTATAAATTAAGAGGGGGAGACCAAGGAGGTTTCAAGAGGGAACAGACATAAGATATTATTATTTCAGAGACAAAAGCTAGGAATATTGTACAAACTGCACAGTATGGCAGTATTTTTATTAGGATACAGTTCCAGAGGGAGAAGTCGGGCAAGATTTATCAAGAAATTAAAATTACAGTGTATTATGTCTGATAAAAAAAATCAGAAATATTGTATAGATGCATGCAATGTCAGCCTTTTTTTAGTAGGCTGCAATTCTAGAGGCAGGGACCAGGTCGGGTTTATCATGAAAGGAATAACTACAGTGTATTAATAATAAAAAATACAAATATTGTACAGAAATCCTGTACATCATGTAAATCAGGGGTGTCCATTAGGTCGATCGTGATCTACCAGTCAATCGCGTAGAGAGGGAGCCACTTTCACATAATGCTGTTACAGCGACTCCGTCCCCCGCCCCCCGGCAGCTGAAGTGCTTCTTTCACTTCTCCTTGGATCTCCCGCTGCCTCTGCCCGGGAGAGCAGGGGGGATCCAGAGGAGAAGAAGTTGCAGCCCCCCTCTGTGCGTGGCCGAGCGGCAGAGGATTGTTACATATCAGCGATATGTACCAATCATTAGATCAGATCAGTGATATGTACCAATCATTTAATTAGATCTTGATGCTGACTGTTCGTTTTTTCTTTGTCTTTTTTCTTTTTTCCATACACGTGTATGTTTACTCCTCAAATGCAGAGCTCTTTTTTCCATAAATAAGGGTGCACACTGTGGGTGAGAGGCCTGGACTTCAATGCACCACCACGACCCCTCCCGCCCCTGAACGCAGTTGTTTTTTCGTTGGTAGATCTCATTGACCTCGTCATTTGAAAAGTAGATCTCCAGACGAAAAATTGTGGGCGCCCCTGATGTAAATAGTCTTACCAGGCTGCAGTTTAAGGGGGAGACAAGCAGACTTTTGGGGTAAAAATTAAAGTGTATTATTTCTGAGATAAAAAACAAAAATATTCTACGGATTCCATCCCTATGTCAGCCTTTTTACTAGGCTGAAATTTAAGAGGCAGAAAGCAGGTTTTTTATCATGAAATATAAAAAAAATAGAGTGTATTATTTCTGAGACAAAAGCCAGAAATGTTGTACAGATTCCATGCAATTTTTTTCAGCTGCTTTGCTAGGCAGTAACTTTAAAGGCGGAGACCCGGCAGGTTTCATAATGAAATAAAATCCAGAGTCTATTTTCAGAAACAACAGGGAGAACTATTGTACAGACTTGTGGGTATGTTCTACCAGGTTGCAACATAGGAGGGAGAGATGCAGGTTTTATCATGAAATAAAGCACAGAATGTATTATCTCTTGAACAAAAGCCATAAATATTGTAAAGGCTCCATGCACATGCGCCTATTGTCATTTTTTATTGGACTGCACTTTCAGAGGGGGAAGCCAGGCAGGTTTTATCAGGAATTGCAGGTTGCAACATAGGAGTGAGAGATGCAGGTTTTATCATGAAATAAAGCACAGGCAGTATTATCTCTTGAACAAAAATCATAAATTTCGTAAAGGCTCCATGCACACTATGTTGTCATTTTTTATTAGACCATACTTTGAGGGAGGGGGGGAGGCAGGTTTTATCGGGAATTACAATTAGAGTGTATTATTTCTGATGCTAAAAAGAAGAAATATTGTACAGATTCAATGCACTTCTTTTTTTTACTAGACTGATTTCAGAGGTAGAGATCATGCAGATTTTATCATGAAACGAAAACTAGAGAGCATTATTTCAGAAACAACATCCAGAAATATTTACAGAAACACTGTGTACATTATGCAAGCGGACCACAATTTAAGAGGGAGAGACTAAGGTTTTATCAAGGAAAAAAAGAATCTATTATTTCTAAATATCATGTTATTTTTTAGACATAAGCAAAAAAAATCTAGTACAGATCCACAGTATGTTTGCCTTTTTCTTGCAATGCAAATTCAGAGGGAGAGGCCAGGCAGGATTTGTCAGGACATTAACATTTCTGATTAAAAACACCAAAAATATTGTATAGGCGTTTTACCAGGTTGCAATTTAGAATGGAGAGATGAGGAAGGTTTCATCATGAAATAAAACACAGAATGTATTTCTTTAAAAAAATATTGTACAAACTCCATGCACACAATGTCAACATTTTTATTAGACTGCGATTTCAGAGGGAGAGACAAATAAGGTTTTTCCAGGAAGCAAAAATTAGAGTATTATTTCTGAGACAAAGGCCAGAAAAGAGTATAGATGCAATGTAGAGTATGTCAGCATTTTTTAAGGATGCAATTCCAGAGTGAAACTCTAGGATAGTTCTATAAAGAAATTAAAATTACAGTTTAAAAAAATAAAAATATTGTGCATGTTCAATTCACTCTGTCAGCTTTTAGCAGGCAACAATTTAAGAGGCAGGGACCAGGCAGGTTTTAGCATTAAATAAAGTGTGTTATTATAGGAACAACATCCAGGAATATTGTACAAAACCCTGCACAATATGTAAGCAATTATACCATGTTGCAGTTTAAGAAGACGGGACAAGGCAGGTTTTTTGGTGAAATCAAAATTATAATGTTTTTAACACAAAAAGACAAAAGTCAGGAATATTGCATAGATTCAGTCACTATGTCAGCCTTTTTTGTTTGTTTTTACAAGGTTGCAAATTTCAGAGGCAGGTTAGGTTTATTAAATAAAACCTAATATTATTTCAGAAACAACTTAAAATATTCTGAAAATATTGTACAAAAATGCTACACATTATGTAAAATGTTTTACCAGGCTAAAAATTAGGAGTAAGAGAAGGTCATTTTTTATAATTAATTTAAATTTATAAATGTATAATTTCTAAGACGAAAAAACAGATATATTGTACAGACTTCATGCACACAGTCAGTCGTTTTACGAGGTCACAGTTTCCAAGCAGAGACTGGTCAAGTTTTATCATGAAATACCTAGAGTGTATTATTTCAGAAATATTGTTCAGGAAAACTGCAAAAGCAGTTTTACTAGGCTGCAAATGAGTAGCAGACAAGGCAGGTTTTATTGTAAAATAAAGTGCATTATTTCTTAGATAAGACAAAATGCTGTATTTTAACAACCAAATTATTGTACTGACTTTATGAACACTATGTCAGCGTTTTTACTAGTCTGCAGTTTTAGAGGCAGAAACAAGACTTTTTTATCATTAAATAAAAAAACAAAAGTACTATAAAATGTCCATGCACACTATATCAGCCATTCTACTAGTAGGCCCTAATTTCAGAGGCAGAGATCAGGTAGGCTCTATAATGAAATAAAAAAAATAATGTATTATTTCTGAGACAAACTATGGTTGCATCATAAAGTACAAAAGTAGAGTATTGTTTCAGAAACAACATCCACAAATATTTCACCGACATGCTGCTTATTATGTAAGCAGTCTTACCAGGCTGTAATTTAGGAGGGAGAGACAAGGACGGTTTTATGTTGAAATAAAAATTAGATCATATTATTTGTCAGAAAAAAGTAAGAAATATTGTGAAATACAGACTATATAATATAATATATAATAACATAATCAAAAGGCAGAAAAATGATACAGATTTGATGCACACTATGTCAGCCATTTCACTAGACCATAATTTTAGAGGCAAAGATCAGGTACGTTTTGTCATGAAATAATTTTATTTCATGACAAAACGTACATAAACGTACACAAAACGTATATTATTTCCGAAATAAACCGACAAATATTGTATAGACTTGCAGCCTGATATGTAAGCAGTTTTACTATGTTGCAATTTAGGAGGAAAAGCCAATGCTTATTTTGTCATGCAATAAAAACTGGCGTGTATTATTTTAGAAATACACCACTATGTCAGCCATTGCACAGCCACAATTTGAAAGGCAGAAACCAAGCAAATTTCTTAATGAAATAAAAATGGGTAATACAGGTTGAACTCAATAGTCTTTTTTTCAACCTGACTAACTATGTAACAATGTAAATTAAAAAAGAAGGTAATATTTCTGAAAAAAGAGAAGTAGGATTCACATCCCATGAACACTGTCAGCATTTTTACTAGGCCACAATTTAAGATGGAGAAACTAGCCACAAAAAAAGAAGACAAGTGTATTTTTTTCCCCAGAAATAATAACCAAAAACATTGCACACAGACTCCATGCACACAATGTCAGGGTCAGACCAATGAGTTTTATGAGAAAATAAAAATTAAAGTATTATTTCTGAAAAAAATATTGTACAGACTATGCATTCTATGTCAGCATTTATATTAGGATGACATTTTAGAGGTAGATACCAGGCAGGTTTTATCATCAAATAAAGTGTATTATTTCTAAGACAAAAGCCAGAAATGTTGTACATTTTCCATGCACACTACGTGAGCCTTTTTGCTAGGCCTCAAGTTCAGAGACCAGCCAAGTTTTATCATGAAATTAAAATTAGAGAAAAATTGTACAGATTGTATGCACATTATGTCAGCAATTTTACTAGACCACAGTTTTGAAGGCAGAGACCAGGCAGGGTATATCATGAATCAAAAACTAGTGTACTATTTGAGAAACAATTTCAAGTATTATTGTACAGACTTGCAGCACAATATGTAAGCAGTTTTACCGTGCCACAATTTAAGAGCAAGATAAAATGCTCATTTTGTAGTGTTTGCAATGCAGTATTTTTGCCTAAACAAAATCCAGAAATATTGTACAGACTTGCAGCACATTATGTCAGCCATTTTAATAGTCATACTGAGCCTGATGAAGGGTACCCTGCATGGCCCCGCAATGTTGCTTCAATGTGACAACATGCGTCAATAAAGGATGATGAATTGACCATTTTGTCTGGTGTGTTGGTGACACTTTGCTCCCTCATTGATTCCAGTGGTGTCACCCACAGTAATTTCAGCACCCATCTCTAGGGGTTTCCGGTAAGGAGTAAAACGTGACACCTAAAGAAGCAATTTTAATAGGCCATGATTTAAAAAGGCAGAAACCAGGCAAGTTTATTAACGAAATAAAAAAATAGAATGTAGTACTTCTAAGACAAAATGAAAAGTATTGCACACATTCCATGAACACTATGTCAGCCTTTGTATTAAGCCACAATGTAAGAGGGAGAAACAAAATATGTTTTGTCATTAAATGAAAACTAGACTGTATTGTTTCAGAAACAAGAAATATTGCATAGACCAAATACACATGACATAATGTCAGCCTTTTTAGGGGGATGCAAGTTCAAAGGATGAGATGATTTTTTTTAGAAAATAAAATGAGAGTATTATTTCTGAGACAAAAGGCAGAACTATTGTACGGATTGCGTGCATAACATGGAAGCCTTTTTACTGTGCTGCAATTTCAGAGGCAGCGACAAGGGAGGTTTTATCATAAAATAAAAACTATAGTGTATTATTTCTAAGACAAAAGCCAGAAAAATTGTACAGATTCTATGCACACTATGCCAGCCATTTTATTAGACCACAATTTTGGAGGCAGAAACCAGGCAGAATTTATAATGAAATAAAAACCAGTTATTTCAGAAACAAAATCTGAAAATATTGTACAGACTTGCAGCACATTGTCAGCCGTCTTATTAGGCAACAAGTTGAAAGGCAGGAACAAGGCAAGTTTATCCATAAAATAAAAAATTAGAATGTATTATTTCTAAAAACAAATGTAGGGTACACATTCTATGAACACTATGTCAGTATTTTTACTAGGCCGCAATTTAAAAGGGAGAAACAAAGCACATTTTGTCTATTTGTCCAGAATTGTATTTTTTGGGGAATAACAACAATAAATATTGCACAGACATACATACTGTGTCAAACATTTTACTTGGCCGTAATTTTAGAGGCAGAGACCAGCAAGGTTTTATAAAAATATAAAAACTGGAGTGTGATTTTCAGATACAAAGCAAAAGAATAAAAATTTTTAGAGGCAACATCCAGAAATGTACAGATTCACAGCACATTATGTAAGCAGTTTTACCACAGTTCAATTAAGGAAGAGAAGATAAGGCAGGTTTTATTGTGAATAAGTCAGAAATGTTGTCAAATCCATGCACACCATTTCCACCTTTTTACTAGGCCACATTTTAAAAAAGTGAGACAAAACTTGTACCCGTCATGTACAAAATGTTTAATGGTGGTAGCAACATTAGCGATAAACTGTTTAAAATTAACTCCGTTACAAAAACTAGAGACCATCACCTAAAATTGGTGGAAAAAAAATTCCAGCACAAGGGGCGAAGGGGGTTCTTCACAGTAAGATCAGTTAGGGTCTGGAACTCACTGCCACAGGCGGTGATTTCAGCAAATAATGTGGAATTGTTCAAGAAACTTTTGGACGATTTCTTAAGGGACCGTAATATACAGGGGTACGGGTACTCCTAGAATGAGATCCTAATAGGTTGGACTTGATGGACTAATGTCTTTATTCAACCTGAAATACTATGTAACTATGTAAAACAGGTTTCATTAGAAAATAAAAATTAAAGTGTATTCATTTTTGAGACAAAAGGCAGAAATATTGTACAAACTCAATGTCCATTTCAAAATGTTTGCTAGGATGCAATGTCAGAGGTAATGTCAGAGGCAATGTCAGATACCAGGCAGGTTTAATCATTAAATAAAAACTGAGTGTATTTTTTCTGAGACAAAAGCCATTTCTTTTACATATTCCATGCACACTATGTCAACCTTTTTTCTGGGCCTCAGTTTCAGAGGCAGAGACCAGACAGGTTTCATCATGAAATTAAAATTAGAGTGGATTATTTCTGAGACAAAAGCCAGAAATATTGTACAGACTCCACTTACAGTATGTCAGCCTCTTTACTATGGGGCAACTTCAGAGAGGTTTTATAAAATAAAAATGAGAGTATAATATTTCTTATACAAAAAAAGATAAATTGTAGATTCGATGCATGCTAAGCCAGAAATACTACTAGGCCACAATTTCAGAGTCAGAGACCAGGCAGGACTTATCATGAAATAAAAAATTGTGTGTATTATTTTGAAAAAAAACCCCCAGTAATATTGTATAGACTTGAAGCACAATATGTAAGCAGTTTTGCTGTTCCACAATTTAAGCGCAAGAGACAATTCTCATTTTGTCATGCAATAAAAATTAGTGTGTATTATTTCAGAAACAAAATCCAGAAATATTGTACAGACTTGCAGCACATTATGTCAGCGATTTTACTACAGCCACAAGTTGAAAGGCAGGATCCAGGCAAGTTCCTTCATGAAATAAGCAAATTGTGTCTATTTTTTTCAGAAATATTTATTTTTTTCAGGAATAACAACCATAAATACATGCACATTATGTCAGACGTTTTACCAGGATGTTACTTTAGAGGTAGAGACCAGGCAGGTTTAATCATGAAATAAAACTAGTGTATTTTTTTCAGAAACAAATTAACAGTAAATTATTTTAGAGGCAGCATATTATGTAAGCAGTTTTACAACAATTTTAATTAAGGAGGGATTGATAAGGCAGGTTTAATTGTGAAATAAAAATGTATTTGATATTTGTCTTGATAAACAAGACAAATATTGTACAATCCATGCACACTATTTCAGCCTTTTTACTAGGTCGCAATTTAAAGGAGAACTATGGGGTAAGTGTTTTTCCCCATAGTTCTCCTAAGGGTCACGGGAGGACATAAACTAGCGTCCTCCCGTAACCCAAAGCTCAGTATATAGCTAGCTACAGCTCGCGGTATACTGAGACCGCCACAGCCGGGACAGATCCCGACAATACTGTCGAGGTCCACCCAGCTGCATGAGTGATAGTGGGCTCTGCCTATCTAGAGGCAGAGCCAGCCGTACCCGTCCGTTCCTCCAGTCAGCGCTGGAGGATCAGAGCGGGGAGGAATCCCTGCAGGGAGCCGGGAGTGACAGTCATGGCTCTCTGCAGGGACATGATCGAGAAGTGAGCAAGCGACGGTATGTTCTCTCACTTCCCGATCTATTGAGCCGACGTGTGACAGTTTCATTGACACACATTGGCTTGAACTATGAGGTTGAGTGAAAAATCACTCACCTCATAGTTCTCTTTTAACATTCTCCGCGTTTTCCCAATATAAAACATGTTGCAGTGACATAACAGCAAGTATATCACACCCTTCGTTTCACAGTTTACAAAATGTCTACTGCTAATTAGTTGACCCCTTTGAGTAACTATCTGTGATCCCACATGGATAAATCTTCAGAATTTACATTTTTGCCATTGGTAAGTTCCTGGGTATCTACCACATCCAAACTTTTTATTTATATTGTATTCACTTTTTAGTAGCTTATCTTTAAGCGATGGACATCTGCAATATGTCACAGATGGTTGTTGTCTATCAAATAATACTCTCTAAGGTTTATTTAATAATAAAAACGGGTCTGCCACCTTCTTTACAATGCAGCCCAATCAAGACACTTAAGCCCAGGTCAACTCTTTAATCTCTAGTTGTTAGTCTGTGCTTATTGTGTAAATACACTTCCATGTGATACAGTAGGTAATATAATAGGAGATACAGGGAATGGGCATTGCAGCTGAACAGTAAGAGAGAAGGGTGCCAGTTCACAAAAGCCTAAGGATTTTTTAATCATTCTATTTATGATTGAAAAAAAATTTATATTTACATATGTCACAGGCTGCTAAGTCAGGGGAATAAGGTGGTTGGTCAAGTTTTGTAGTGGATTTCTGGGCCATGAACTCATAAACACTTATCACATCATGTGCAGTAGCATTGTCGTGGTGGAGAATCCACTTGTCAGGCCAGAGTTCCAATCTTTGTGGACATCTTCCCGCCCCTCCTTAAACCACCTATTCCATTTAGAAACACTCGATTTCTTTATGGAATATACATCATAAGCCTGTTGTAAAAGAGCTAACGTTTCACTTGCACTTTTACCAATTTTCACACAAAATTAGATGTTAATCCGTTTCTCCAGATTCCTGTAACTCATTTTCCACCAAGAGTGCAATGCACACACACGTTGAATAAATACTAAAACACCAAATAAAACCACAGAAAAGTTGCCAAAATGGGAAAGCAAACTAATTTATTATGTGACCACTAACAATCCCAAACAATATGAAAAATGATTATATCAACTAATAATGTCACCAAGAAAGTGATACAAGGTAATAGCAAACTTGAATCCAAAATATGAATAAAGGTCCATTGAGAATGAAAATCAATAACAATCGCTAAATACAATCATTGTTAATAAATAACGTAAGATGAAAATAAGTGACAAAATTCTATAGGGAAACAATTTTTTAATATAAATGTCCAAAGAATTGATAGTCTAAACTTAATAAGCTCCTTTAATGGATAAAGTATAAAAATCACACGTGCCACCCGTGTCTCCAAACCTGTCTGGCACTTCACACCTCTCACCTTCAAGTAGGAACTTTTGGCAGGCCAAGAACAGCTGTACCCCGTTTTCACACTAAAATATCACATTGGCATAAGTATTTAGACCCTTTGCAACAACACTAGAACTTTAGCTCGGGTGCCTCCCATGTCTCTTGATCGTGGCTGAGATGTTTCTGCACCTTGATTGGAGTCCACCTGTGGTAAATGATTGGACATGATTTGGAAAGGCACACACCTCTCTATAGAAGGCCTCACAGCTGACAAGGCATACTGTATCAGAGCAAAAGCCATGCGGTCAACGGAACTGCCTGCAGAGCTCAGAGACAGGATTATTGCAAGGCACAGAACTGGGGCTACAAAAAAATGTTCTGCTGCACTGAAGGTTCCCAAGAGCACACTGGCCTCTATAATTCTCAAATGGAAGACATTTGGCACAGCCAGGAGTCTTCCAAGAGCTTGGTGCCCAGGCCAAACTGAGCAATCGGGGAGAAGGGCCTTAGTAAGAGAGGTGACCAAGAACCCGATGGTCACTCTGACTGAGTGTGTTGCGATATATCTTAGTGGACTTTTTCAGACACACATAAATTTGCAAGAGAGACGGAGGTTTTGTTTGTTTGTTGATAGAAACTCGGTTCATACAATGGAAATGGCCAACAATACAGCCCAAACTGGTTTTACACAATGGGGTAGCTTATCCTGTATTGATTTGTATCACAATGGGATGGTGATCATGAATAGTCACGCCTAGCCTGGCCAAGACTCAAATCAAATCTTGACTACTGAGGGCAATTTATGGTACAACGCTGCCACCTAGAGGTGGGAAACTGTATTGCATTTTCCTAAAGGTGAAAGGGGCGTAGCTTCCATTGTTTTAGGCCAGTTTCTCTCAATAAAAAGCCAGTAGCTGAAAGGTAACGGAGGAGTTCACCAGCCCAGCACTTGACAAGACCAGGGCTTCACAGGAGGGGACAGTACGAGGGCGCTTAACAAGACGAGAGGACTTGCTTCAAGACCAGGATACTGCAACGAGAAGCCATTCTTCCTAGGCCAAGTACTGCTCATCACGGAATTTATTGGAGTCTGCAGCCTAAGCTAAGTACATTTTCAGTGTTTCCCCCTCTGTGAAATCATACATGTACTAGAAGATAGTGTAGTGGGTGCATGTGAATGTTTGTAGCAGCCTGTCTTGTTGATGTATTTGTTTGCTTTTCCTGTAACTAAGTTTGTACACGCAGCATTTTCGCCAAGTAAAGTACTTTTAATGCTACTGAGTCAGTTTCCTTGAAGTTTACTGCAAGAACAGACAACAAATAGAAATTAAAGTTTTGCCAAGCTTTACAGCTGGGCTCATCCTTGAGATAAGCTTGACGTCTCTGGGATTTGTAGTCCAGAGCATTACACTGAGCTCCAGAGATCCTGTGTGGAGATGGGACAAAGTTCCAGAAGAACAACCATCACTGCAGCCCTCCACCGATCTGGCCTTTATGGCAGAGTGGCTAGACGAAAGCCTCTGCTCCTTTTGTAGTTTGCAAAAAAGCACCTGAAGGACTCTCAGACTGTGAGGAACGAGATTCTCTGGTCTAATGAAACCAAGATTAAACTGTTTGGCCTCAATTCTAAATGTTATGTCTGGAGGAAACCAGGCACCATTCATCACCTGCCCAATACCATCTCAACTGTGAGGCATGGTGGTGGCAGCAGCATTATCCAGTGGGGGTGTTTTTCAGCAGCAGGTACTGGGAGACTGGTCAGGTTTGAAGGAAAACTGAATGGAGCAAAGTACAGAGATATCCTCAATGAAAACCTGTTCCACAGCACTCAGGACCTCAGACTGGGCTGAAGGTTCACCTTCCAACATGACAACGATCCTAAGCACACAGCCAGACAACACAGGAGTGGCTTAGGGGCAACTCTGTGAATGTCCTAGAGTGGCCCAGCCAGAGTGCTGACTTGAACCCTATTGAACATCTGTGGAGAGACCTGAAAATGTCATCCAACCTGACTGAGCTTGAGAGGATTTGCAAAGAAAAATGACAGAGAATCCCCCAATCCAGGTGTGCAAAGCTTGTTGCGTCATACCCAAAAAAGACTCAAGGCTATAATTGCCAAAGGTGCTTCAACAAAGTACTGGGTAAAGTAAATGCTTAAATGAGAACAATGGAGTAACCTTTTTTTTCCCCCATAGTTCTCTTTAGGGTCAGGGGTGGACATATACTAATGGGGTATTGCCCGCTATGTGCTGAGAGTGCCGCAGCCGGGATGAATCCTAACAATACTGTCAAGATCAACCCCGTTGGCTGATTGACAGCGGGCTCAGCCGTGCCCACCCCTTCCCTATCCATTACTTTTAGTCAGCGCTGGAGTGGGGGGTGGGGGTAAATCTCTCTAGGCATTTTCAGTGGCCCATCACCAGCCCTTTCTATTCACTTTTATCACCCTCACGCACGTCCCTGGGAGGAAAGAGAAATACTCTGAAGTACTCTGCTGGAGGAGCATGTGACATCGCTGGCCAGGTACCCAGTGCTGTCACATGATATCAAAGAAAATATCCTCCACCGTGTGTATGATCCGGGTTGTGACTTAGAGATCACACAGAGCTTCTCCTCATCCCTACAAGAGAATTCAGGGGTTGGGTAGTGACGGGAAGGTGAGGGTAAGTCACTGCAGGGAAAGCATTAACGATAACCCAATGCTTTGTACTACTTGGGCAAATAACAGGCTCTCTTTAATTCATTTCTGCAATAAATCATATTGCAGCTTCATGTTCTTAAAGTGTTGTGGCCTCTGCCAGGTTTTTCCTGCTATAGGGGGAGATTTCCGCCAACTCACCTTCCCGGGGACAACCTTTTCACCAGACAGGAAGTTAAGGAAATTCTCCAACAGTAAAGATATGCTGGAACCCCTGATGACTTTTTATTATTGTCCGTTTCCGTGTTGCATTTTTGTTTTTCTTCTGTCTGGTAAAAGGTTTTCCGCAGAACAAGAAATGAGGACAAATGTCTTCTAAAAAGCCTATGATTCAGAGTGCCAAGTTTAAAGCCAGACAGGTGACAACCGAGGTACGTGGCAAAAAAAATATAGGTTATGTGCATTTTTTTTATATGCAATATCTTACAGAATAGTGTGAAATCGGCCCTTTATTGTTTTGGGCAATTTTCCTTTGAAATGCTGCTGTTCTACTATTGCTGATATTTCTTGGTAGGGAAAGAGTTAAGCCTTGTGCTGATTTGACACGCCCCCCTAGGGAGGGCGGGGTTTAGTCTATAACTTCCTGGCACTGCCACAGGTGCAGTTGATTTCAATCTGAGAATGTGCTGTGTGTGTGTTAGTAGGAGATGCATTCTAGAAGTTTGTCAGTTCAGGGACAGGGATGCAATTTTTTAGCCCTACAGAGCATAAAGATTTTCACGTAACAAAAACGGAGAATGTCTGTAGGGCGGCATAAATGTATTAGTGATTGAAGATGTAGCGATTAATGTAGACACTGCAGTCTGGGAATCAGCAGATATTCAATTATAAAACTGAACAGCTCTAGTGATTTAGGTAATGTTTTAATTTTCTTCTTAAGAGTATCATCTCATTCACTGCACAATCTATAATGGTAAATTTGCTGTTGGGAAGTAGTTCTGAAATGAATGCAGTACTGAGATAGCTGGAGAGTTGCATAGACCTGACCTGCCTATATCTACCTGTGCTCACTGCAACCCATTCCACTCCACCACCTGTGCTCATCCACCACTTCTGACAGTTATTTAGAATAAGAGTGGATTACCATCAGCAGTGGTTAGCTGGTTATTATGTTTACTTTTACCGTAGCATTATTTTGTGAATTTGGAATCTACACTTCTAGGACTTCTTGGCAAACTCCATTAAAATGAGACCTTCATAAAGCAGTGAATGTGACCATCAAACAATGTCAGCAGGTTTATTTTCCTGATCACAGTGTTTTAAATTTAGTGTTTGATTCCTTTTTAGATCACACCTGATTTGTAAATGTCTCGAGTGTTTGCATGTGGATAGCACCCTTTAGCACCTGGCCTTAATGTTCTAAATTGGCTGCCTGTCTGTTAACCCAGCCCAGGACAGGAATAATAGTTGGGAGAGCCCAGCAAGAACCATAAAGTGTGTGACCCACTTCTAGGAGCAGAATATAATTTCTAAAATAGGAGAGAAAGTTGCAAAAGAGGGGAATCTATCAAAACTGGAGCAGCTGTGCATTACAACCAATCAGCTTCTCTCCTTTTTAGTTAAGATTTGAAAATGAAAGAGAAAAGCTGGTTGGTTGCCATGCACAGTTGCTCCAGTGTTGATAAATTCCCTTCAAATTATATAATGGTTTTTTATGTGACAATCGATAAATGAACATTTTCTGGATAGGGGATAGCTGCAAGGATTAAATAAAGTTTCAGCAACGCTCTGGTGCAGACATTAGAAATTGGGTGTTTTTGGACTGCGTGAATCTGTCACTCCTATGTGGTCTGTCAGATAATTATGTAGGGTGTTTGCTGAACTCTCCTGGAGAGTTCTAGTTTTCCTTGCTTTCATCCTCCATGCTTGGAATTTTGTGTATTTGAATCACTGACCTGGAAGAAGTAGATAAAATAATTCTGACACATTTCTATTCCGTTTAAGTCACATACCAACAACATACATATCAAACACCATGCCACCAGCATTTTCAGAATGAAAGTGATAGCAGCCCCAAAATTGGGTTTTTGAATTCTTATGACTGCTTTACTTTCAGGATTTATACCAGTAGGATCTTAATCACTTTGGAGTTAATTATAGGTTAAGTTTTTGGTACAAGCAAAGCAATGTCATAGCAGCCAAAGTAAAAAAAAAACACCGGAAAATCTTTAATTTCTAATGTAACTTAGCCAGTAAAGGCTCCATTTTCTTACATAATATTTAAAGGGATTATTTGGGCCGTGCAGCTTTAAAGGCTATTATCACGCCCTCCAGCAACATGCCATTTGTGCATGTATTTCTGGGGCTTGCTTTTCTGTCCTTTTCATCCACAACAGCCAACTGGCCTGGGAACAAAACCCAACCGGTCAAAAATGGATGCTG
>NW_017308593.1:78755-114743 GCF_000935625.1 Nanorana parkeri | reverse complement strand
TTTTTTTTTTTTTTTTTTTTTGCATGCTGGCTGGTAAATGTGCTTGGAAAGTTTTGCTTTTGTAGTGTATAAAGCCCTTCCTCATGTACACCTTTTGCGCTTTCAGAAATATATGGTTTGGGGGGTCTTTTACAAACGCTAGCAACGCAGCAGTTGAAAATCAAATCAATAGGAAAAAATTGCAGAAAATTCAAAAATGGCTTGGCCAGCTGATTTGAAAAATGTTTTGGAGGGCTTGGCAGCAAAAGGGTTAAACCTAGTTAAGAATTGATGAGAACATTTGCCCTTTTTGTTTCACTGGTGCAAAGCTAAGGACATCTGAGACCTGGTAGAGACCTTGGCAGATCATATACAGCACTGTGCTGCCCCAATGGGGCATAGAATGTGTTATTAGCATTGTTAGTAGATTAGAATCTATATAATTGTTTCTCTATACCATTTTCTATGGACGTTTTATATAGTAAGTTCACATGCTGCCATCTAGTGTCCTTTCGTGCTAACACACCTGTTTTTCTGTAATTCTTTCCTCATGTGACGACATATTTCCTCTTTATGTATGCCCCTCCCTTCTTCTTGTTGGTCAGTACTTCCTGTGTCATGGCCACAGCTAACAGGCCACATGTAACAAGGACACATGTACTCTGCATAGCAAGCTAGGAAAGGCATTATCTTTTGACCGCACAATACTGAAACCATTCATTCTGCTGTTCCTATAATCTGCTGTAACTCTGATGTTAAGAATAAAGAATAAACCTCTTTTGGATGAAACGGTATTGACGAGTTCAGCTATCTGACAAGGATTGTCCGCAGTGAGTATATCTGCTTATACAGGCCAGGCATAGAGGTCTCACAAGGGATATATCGCTATCACAACAATCGGAGTCAGAATAAGCCCCCTGAGGCCCTGCAGGCGCAGGGGGCTGTGCAGCATCTGTGGTGTGCTCTGTCCACCATATGCCTAGCAGAGGTCCACATGATAGCTTGGTCAAGCTCCGGCTGGCTAATAATGTTCTGTGTTGTGCTTTGAAAGGTGCAGAGCACCCCCATGGATACTGCAAACCCCCCACATACCCGCCCAAGCCCCCCACATATACTTCATATAACCCCAGAGACATAGCAGGGGGTCTGTGGTGCCCTTTGCGCAGTGCAGAGCACCCTATGGCTATTGCACAGCACATATGGGACTCTTTCTTGGGGTGTCGTGTGTTTTAATCTATGCTGGGCTATGGCTGCACAGTCCTCCTTCCTTGCATGGCCTGACATCTTCTCAACACGCCCTCCTTGTCCTTAGTGCCAGACACGTTGGCCTACTCAGCCTCTGCGCTCCACATAGTACCCTATTTCTCTTTGCAGTACAACTGTATCCCCGGACACGGTCCCGTGTCCAATGTAGACAGGGGTAATCAATCATTTGCTATCCTTTTGGCAAGCATCAAGTAAAACATCGCTGTCTGAAAGGATGCAAGTGAAGAACATCATTATGCTACATGTTTCACATCCGACAGAGATGCAGAACCTGTAGCTGCTCCTGCAAGTCAGGCAAAGTGTCCCGGATCGCTGACATGAGTGAAGAGCTGTGTGTGTCGCTTTAAGTAGCGTGTTGGTGGCAACTGTTACACGTGGCAGTGCTGTTATTTGGCCCTACAAGGCTGACGCATTGGAAGACACAACCCAGAAAAGGACATGGTCCTGCACCATATGTGTCTATATAACGGGTGCACTCCTAGCTGTCTCTCCTTGCTCAATCTCATGGATGTCTATACTTCTTCATGGTCTGGCCTGTCTGTGCTACCTGTCTTTCCCCGCTTTCTCGCCTGGCTCTGTCCACTCCCCTGACAGTCTATCTTCTGTCGTTCCTGGCTGTGTCTCCTTCCTCTCTCCCCTGGCTTTCTTTCCTCTCTCTCCTGCCCTGTCTCTCCACGCTCTCTCTCTCGTGCCTCACCTTGCTGTATTTTGCCAAGAGTATAGTACAGCAGGCTGTGTAAACTAATATAGTTTGATGGAATACACAACACTTCAACCACCAGTATCCACCCGAAAGGAGTCAGGGAGTTTCTCTCTGCAGACTCAGGCTAATAGGTAATCATGTGTGTCCATGTAAATAAAGCAAAACAAATAATTAATAAATGGCCCGCCATTCCTGATCTGTTAGATCACTATCATCCCAAATGTGCACCACTGATGTCTACAAATACCTGTGGAACACTGGCTCCTTAAGCAGTACCCGTTATGTGTAAACATCATTATCACAACTAATGTGTACCACACTGATTTATGTATATGTCAGTACTTACATGTCACCCTGCCCATTGTATATGTTAGTTTCTATTTCTTTTTCCTCTTGTCTCCTTATGTACAAAACACAAAGTAAAAAAAATTGTATGTTTACCATCCTGAATCAATAACAAAACAGATTCACCCTTGTTTGCCATCTGTTTGGTCTTCGTAACTGCAATATTGCAGAACCTGAAATCAAACACTTACACGCATGTGTAAAATTACAAAAATATTTTTATTAATAAGAAAAGCTGTGTAGCCAGCACTCAGCTTAGATCGAAATCAACATTAACATGCCAACATGGAAGTGCTTTGCAAGGGTGTGTATATTACAATTTATGGATTTCATCCATCACATTCCCAAGTGACCTCCGTAGCTCGAGCAGATGTTCCACTACATCATCAATGATCCCACAGCAGCGCATAACCACGGCACATAGTCTACCGCGAGGGATTTGATCAGTCCACTGGTGGTTGAAACTATCTGTGAAAAATGAATGATCATGTTAGAATTTGTAAAGTCAAAACTAAATCTATACAGAAGATAAACATATATGTGCTTGTGTGCTATCTTGCTACCTACCAGAGCCCGAGCTTCCAGACATTTGGGCTGTTGCCCCGCTCGACGCCTCCACCTCTTGCGCTGCAGAACAACAATAACATTACAAACTTCAATCCACTGTCGTGGCCCAAAGCCACGAAAGTCCACATTTGCTATCAATAACATACCATAGTCAGCATGGGAAGTCGGACAGTTTGTGTGAAACAACCCAGCAACCGTCTTTAATCCCTTGTGGCTCTCCCTGTACAGTACAAACATCCACATCTGGTTCTGAAAATAAAGCATCATTGCACAATTTTTTGGGTAACGTAAGTGTCACACAAAATATTAGTCACATTTGGGGCAATAGTACATACCCAGCGATGCATTGCTACTGCCAACTGATGACGCTTCCTGGCAATCGTCATCCACTATGACCACGTCCAGATCATCATCTGTAAAGAAATTAGAAAAATGTAAAATAATTAGATATGTACGTTCTCCAAAAGTATTTTGCATCTCTAGTTGCCTCCAGAACATACCGGAGGACACACTGACTCCCAGATATTTGAGTCGCATGCGGGTCACTATCCTCCCGAGAGACACTGCACACATCCACATTGCTGTCTGTATGGTAAGTAAATGAGCATTAACATTGCAGATTTGTGTGTAGAATCAAATTATTGCTGTGCACTGCTAAGTACTTGAAACTAATAATAGATAATTGTTATGTGATGTGCATCATATTGCTCACATTCCTTGGCCTTAAGACAAGACAGGTCAAGCTTGTGTTCCAGCATTACAATAACATAGGTCAATTCGAAATTTTAAAAATGTCATGTCATTACATGTGAACAGATTGTTGGGACATGCACATACCATCGGATGCACTGTCAAATGCTGCTCTTTTCTGGTCAGGCTGTTTGGCAAACCCAGCAGGCCGTGTAAGATCATGAACTGTGAACATCAAAAACATTGTTTAGCAGTTGAGTGCACACACAGACATCACGGTTGCTGGGTTGTTTCACAAACTTTGCAAATAAATTTGTTCCAAATCAGCCAATGTGATTTGTCTGGATTTGTTTTCTCATTTTGTCTCTCATAGTTGAGGTCTACCTATGATGCCAATTACAGGCCTCTCATCTTTTTAAGTGGGAGAACTTGCACAATTGGGGGCTGACTAAATACTTTTTTGCCCCACTGTACATGGTGAATAATGTTTTCTGTATGCCACCATAGTCATAAATTAGTGCAGGGGGAAAAGGAGAAACGTAGTTTATGGTTAAATGGGAATAAGGTTCTACTAATAATAGGGCATGGTGGTTTGGAGAAATTAACCTGTGCCCTAAAAAATTAATACCGTAGTATGAAAATGTAATATATACCTTATGCAATTTCGATTAGATATTTTAACCATAGAGAAGGTTTGTCCCTGGGGATAAGGGGAAAAATAATGAGTGGGGAGGGGAGTGAGGAAGAATTGATAAGATGGATACTCAGAGCTGCCTATGCACAGAATGGCCCACTGAGAAATCATATCAAAAAATTGAAGATCTCTCCGTCGTGGAGAAGAACAATCGATAGGTTGCCCATGGGGTGTCGCTCTTATCTATCGTCAAGGAAGGATGTTAATGAGAGGCTCGAATTTAGGCCCCTGGGTTGTACACAGTCCAACTTAAAAATCCAAAATGCCTCCCTCCGGAGTAGCTGCTTTGCCCTGTCACCTCTGCTGGGATGCGCATGTACCTGCTCAATGACCATGCCCCTGAGTTTTGTGAAATGAATTGCCACTGGTTTGTTTAGGTCCAGTGTTTCATTTTTCTGTTTGTCAAGTGTCACCCTAATGTCGCTTCTGTGCTTCTGAAAGCGGCGTTTAAATGGCCCAATGGTTTTACCAATGTATATTAGTGAGCAGGGGCACTTGAGTAGGTAAACGCAATAGACAGTATCGCAGGTGTAGTAGCCACCAATGTTGTACTTTTTGCCCGTGTACGGATGTGAGAAATGGTCACTGCATATAGCAGAGTTACAGATGTTGCAGTGGAAGCATCTGAAGCATCCCACTTTTTTTCGATAAGGTAATCTGTTTCTTACTGTACTTGGTCCTAGGGTCAGCCTGAATGAGCAGATTTCTCAGTGAGTTGCTCTGTTTGTGCACGTGTAGTGGCCTATTCTTTACACATTGGATTAAACTTCTATCAGCATGTAGAATGTTGAGATTGGATGTGGTGGCCCTGTGTATGGCCTTGCTTGCTGTGTCAAATGTGTGGATAAACGGGAGCCTATCCCCAGTGGTGGATGTGCGTTGTGTGCCGGCAAATTTAGCATGCGCTTTCTCCAGGGCTGTGCTAATTATCTTACTGGGATAGCCCCTTTCAATAAAGCGGTCAGCCATGAGTTTCAATTGGAGCTCGCGGACCTCACAATCCGAGCAGATTCTCATTACTCTGAGAAACTGTGATATTGGTAAGTTGTTTTTGAGATGTTGGGGATGTGCACTATAGTAACGCAGGAGTGTATTCCTGTCAGTAGGTTTTGTGTATACAGATGTGTGGATTCTATTATCTTCAATCGTGATAAGTACATCTAAGAATGAGATCTCGCTCGTTGAGAAGACCGGATTGAAAACAATCCCTGGAAACAACCCGTTAAGGTAGTCCACAAAGACTTTAAATTCCTGGTGACTCCCATCCCACAATATGAAAATATCGTCAATATATCTTATCCATTCTATCACATGTTCAGAATATTGTCTGGACTTATACACGGAACATTCCTCTATGTGTCCAATAAACAGATTGGCAAATGATGGTGCCGCTGAGCTGCCCATTGCTGTGCCAGGTATTTGCTTAAATACTTTATTTTCAAAAGTGAACAGATTGTTGGACAGTACATAATTCAGGCAGTCTGTGATGAGCGCAATGGGAATGTCACGCCGGCCTTCCTTACATAGGAAATATTCGACTGCTGCAATTCCTGCCATATTGGGAATGCACGTATACAGTGACGAGATATCCATAGTGGCTAGTTTGTAATGTGTGCCGCTTGTCTCGTGAGGAAATCCCCTGTATCTTTGACGAAAGCGTGAAGTTTGCGCACCAGTGGTTGTAGAAAATAGTCTCCCAACTGTGCCATGGGTTGGGTGATGGAGTCTGTCCCGGAGACTATTGGGCAAAATGTCAGAGGATGGGTCCCTTTGTGGATCTTAGGCAGCCCATATAAGACAGGTGTGCGTGCATTTTCATTTATGAGAAATGCAGCCACTGACTCTTCGACCCAGCCATTAGATTGGCCGATCTTGACCAAGGCTACCAATTCATTTACAATGCAACGCATTTTTTCATGCATAGTTGACTCATAACTTGATGTGTCCGCCAATAGGGCTTTCATACCACGACTATATTCATCATAGTTCATAATTACAATAGCCCCGTTGTGTAGTATTGTCGTTGTGTAATGCTTCGAGGGCATCACAATCAGACTGTCATGTTGGTATATCATCTGGTATGGGATTTTTGACTTCGGTAAGGAGTGCAGCAAGAACTCTTGACTTCTGAACCTCTTGAAAATGCGTCTCCTGGAGGAGCAACACGTTCACCTTGTTTTTGTGCATACGATACAGTATCTGACCCCCTCTTAGAGGGGATGTTCAGGCCCCTGGCGTAAGAGCTGAGTCGTAGTTCAGTCTGGGTGGTCAGAGTCTAAGCCATGGCAGGGAATAGGAGAGGGAAGAGTAAGTATGAAGGAAAGTGGGTAGGCCGGGGGGAAAGGACAGGGAGGCAGCGAGAGACAGTAGAGGGAGGAGTATAGAGGGTGAGGTCAAGGGTAGATAGCTGTGACAGGGGACAGGTGGGCAGGTTGTGGAAAGACAAACAATAACAAAAAAGGCAGATAAAACCCGCTAATTGAGTAGTAAACTTCTAGCTATTGCTAGATTTAGGACAATCTCCAATGGGAGATGTACCACCTATGTAGGGGAAGGTGGTCAAGCATGTAAGTAGTGAGATGCCAACAGGGCATAACATGAGGTAAAACATAGTTGTCACCGGCAGTTTCCATGAACCGCGGGGGAACCAATAAGAGCAGGGTGGGCCCAGCCAAAGTCTATCCGCCGGTGGAGGGAGGCAAGAGCGCAGCTCACCATGAGAGCAAGGGACTAACCGGCAACAGTACCACACCCTCCCCTCGGACAACAGGTGCCTAGAACTCTAAGAACAGCAAAATAAATCAGGGTAATGCAAAACACAACATTGCGCAGTTAAGGCCGCAGGCTCGTCATCAACCCTCGTTCTCCCAAGCCGGGGACCCGCGGGGTGTACCCCCAGGTTATCCTCGCACCCCCCAGGGCTAGGAAGATCGCAGAAGCATATCGGTTCGCCCTGCTCCCCCCCGTGCCCAGACGGAGGGGGGAACAGGGGGCAGCCACCAGAGCCCATAATGGGGTGCCCTCACCCTTGACACCCATCCTGATGCCCAGGAGAGGGAGGGGTAGGTGTCTGACAATATATGGTCAAATACATTAAAATGTTAGTGCGAACAGCAGGACGGTCTAGTCGAGGCTCATAAGGATACTGGGTTCGGGTTCAACAAGTAGATCATCCTTCGTTTGCCGGGAAGGCCCCAAGGTTGGTACGAGATCTTCTACCTTCTACGGGGCCTAGGCAGAGCTGCAGGTTGATGATTGCCCTCTTCAAAGAGTGGTATATCCGGTCAGTCCCAAGAAAGGTGAAGAACTCCGGCAGCTGTGATGGGATTTGGAGGTGAAATTAGTATGGGCCCTTGCGGATCTGGATGCTGAAGGGGTGCCCCCACCTGTATGTGGCTCCAACCTGGCGGATAACATCCAGCAATGGCCGTACCGATCTGCGCATGGCCAGGGTGAACCGGGAAAGATCCGGCAGGAGCTGTATAGTGGCCCCATCAAAGTCAATCGGGCCTGTCCTCCACGGCATAAAAATGCACCCTACACAGAACATCTCTAACTCTATTGGGGTCCCCCATGTTAGCACTTGTGACGCGATTGAATTGGACAGAGTACACCGAATTAGTACGGGGCTTCCCCAGAGCCAGGTTAAGAATTATGGTTATTGTAGCGTGTAGGTCAGGGCCCAGCGTAGCCTCAGGGATCCCCCGCAGGCGGATATTATTATGGCTGCTTCTATTCTCGCCATTTTCTGCTCTCAGATGCAACTGCTGAAGGTGGGAGCGGTGTGATGCCCAGGGCCCCTATGCGAGTCTGTAGGGACACCGAGTTTGACAGGGCAGAGTCAGTGGCAGTGACCCGATTACTCAGCTCCCGCACTTCCCCTTCCAATCTGTCAGCACAGGAATTAAAGTCTGCCCCTGAAGGTTGTTGCCCTGGACCCAGATCCATCAGCATCTGTTTCAGGGTGCAGCTGTGGAGGTAGCTGAGAGGGTGTAGAAGGCTCCAACACTCGTAGCCCCGTGGGTCTGGCAGAGGAGCGGAGGTGTGGGGCAGGTGTATGTGGTGGTTCGGCCATCCCCTTTTTCGCCTGTGCGACCTTCGCCGCCATATTGCAGCCTGCCAGAGCCGTGTCGCCGCCCGCGCACCGGGTGAAGTAAGAGGAGATTTTTTGGCTGGAGGAGCCGCGGGTGAGTCCCGATCGTCGGGCATATGAAAAGAATGCCGGTGAGCAACTGAAAAGTCCACTGATTGAAGCCCCGGTGCGGCAGAGCTCACAGCCGCACGTCCTCACTCCTCCATGCCCCCTCCACTATCTATCTTTTTTGTTGTTGATATCTATATCTCCATACACACACATATAACAACAAAACAAATTTTAAACTCTCAGTACACTCCTCTCACCACCTCATGCTACACTGAACAACCCACTCTCTCTGCAGAGAGCTGCAGTCGCTTTCACCAGATCAATCCTGTTCGGCGATGGCGTCCTGGCTCGTGGCCCACGCCTCTCTCCCTTGATTCATTTCCGGTAGGTCACAGCTCAGCGTTCATGGCACTTAGTTTTAAAAAAAATGGCTGCTGTATTTGCTCTTGGGCACTTGATAGGTAATTCTCCAGGTTTTTGTTTTCTCCTCTTAGTTTTTCAACTACAGCCTTGGTTTGGTTTAGTTCCTCTGCCAAATGTTCATTCCGACCTGCTTCATTTATATTGGCACCGCACACACGGATGATCACAGTACACTTAAGTGCATCCCGAAAGATCACAAAGAAGATCCAGGGAAGTCTAGCAGCACGTCCTCCACCCACCTATTGCTGGATCCCGGCGTAGTGCATGCTCAGGACTTCCTCAATGAAGGCTCTAAATCTCCCCCGCACTTCTACTACAAAGGGGAAAGTATAGAATAGATGGAGAAGATCCTCCACAACCCCGTCTTGAGCATTGCTCCTACTGTGCCAGATCTCTCTGCTTCTGAAAGCCCCTGCGGCAGTTTTCTCTTCGGGCGCCTGCAGGATGCAGCACTTATTTAGGTCCTCCACACCACACAGTTGCTTGCGGAAGGGCTCCAGGCATAAATAGAAGGGGGCCACCACTAGTGCACAGGGTCTTTTCAGGTCCTTTCTCATCCATTTCCACCTGATAAACTTCCAGGTACTGGGAAAGTATAGGGGTCCTCCCCGTACCCCTCAGGATCTTAGAGACGAAGAGCAGGTAGTGCGACCCTAAAAAAACCTCTAGATTTGTGAAGTCCATTCCCCCGTTGTCAGCACTCTTCCAGACCTTGGCACGGGCCAGTCTTTCCATGCAGGATCCCCCAAAAAAGAACAGAAGTTTCTTTACATGCTGAACGCAATGCTTGCTCAAGGGCAAAACAAGACAGTTGTATAGCAACAGGGGGAGGGTCACGGCCTTGATAATAAGCGCCTTACCCCTCAGGGACAGATCCCTCAGCTTCCAGAAGGCAAGCTTTTTCTGCACCTTACCAATAAGGGCACCAAATCAGCTTCACCCTGCAGCCGTCGGTCAAAGTGGACTCCCAGGAGCTTCACACTCTGCAGTCGGGATCTCCTCAACACTCAGCGGTATGCTCCATCCAACCCAGCTGGCACAGGTGACTTTTCTGCCAATTGACCCTCATGCCAGAGACCCCACAAAAGATCCTAAGGTGTGAATTTGCCCTGTCAAGGTCCCTTTGAGAGGAACCGAGGAGTTCAATGTCATCCATGTATGCCATGAACTTAACAGACTGTCCACCGCTCCCAGGGATCACAAATCCCTTGCAACCCTTATCCCTCTGAATGTGAACCAGTAAGGGTTCCACCACTGCAATGGAGGCCAGGGGAGATGGAGGGCATCCCTGCCTAACCCCAGATGATATAGGGAAACGCTTCACAAGAACCTGAGCAGTAATGCCATCGTACAGGCCCTCATGACCTTCAGGAGTTGCGCGGGGATACCCATACTGGCCAAAGCCAGTAACAGAAAGGCATGAGAGACCTTAATCAAAAGCTTTCTCCAAGTCAATGCTCTCGACAACTAAGGGCGCATTATTGGACTGGGCATAGTAGAAAATGTCCCGGAGAAGGATCAGAGTCTGAGATCTGCCTTCGTGCCACCCCAAACTGCTGCCCTACCACCCCCTTAAGTCGGTTCATAAGCACTTTAGCCAGGAGCTTGTAGGCCACGTTCAATAGTGTAATAGGCTGGTAGCTCTTCACCTCCCTCTTATCCCTTCTTTGGGAGCAAATGAGATGTAATACAGTCCGAGTGGTGAAAACTTCCTGTGAGGATAGGGATCATCACTAGGAGTGCGTTACACCCAAAAAACAGACCCCTTATTTATATTCACCTATATGTCGTCAAGAGTGTTCAAAAATAAGATACGGACAGTAAATGGTAAGTGCCTATATAACAAAAGTAAAATATATTATTTATTGAAAAAAGCCTGTATATAGATCCGGATAAATACCGGGTAGATAGTGGGAATTAGGTTTGGTTCTATTTAGTTTTGATATTAATATTAATTCTATTTTGTTGTGTTTGGTTTCATCAATTTTGCCCAATCAATTAATAGTGAAAAATAATGAAAAAGTTGGGGCACAGAAAGGGAAACGAGAAACATTTCCCGCACTTGTGAGATGAGAAGTATAGTACAGTAGATACTTAGTAGGAGAAAATGTTTGTCACATATAGGAAGGATGAATACCTTGAGATTGTTATTAGCTTCTCACATATGTTTATTAGCCTCATAGAAATGTTTGAACATCATGTGATTGGACCTAGACTGGGTATCTTTCCCTAAGACCAAAGTCGGGTAATTGTAAACTTGTTTGAAGGTGTCATATTGAAAGGGAAGAAAATCCCCCAGAAGACACCGAACAGGAAGCGCCAAGGGCGTTAGATAGAAAAAGGAGACTTCATCAATGTGGCTGTTTTTATTTCTAAGTCAATGGTCAAACTTTTTCCACACTTCAACCTCTCCCCTACACCCTTTCCTAGTCTACTTGAGGGCTGTGCAATCAGGCCCAATCTAGATGCTATTTGTTTCCCAGGACATGCCATAAAACAGCGACATAACCCGAGGAAACAAAAACAGAAAACCAAGCGCCCTAGTGAGGACACACCATACAGGAGGAACCTATTCATTTACAGAAAAGGCTTGAAGCTTAAATTTTCATTTAGTCCGGGTGGTTGTGTAGCCCATAATCTATAGATCAATTGGGACTCCCTTTTGGAGTATCCTTTTATCCCAATCACCACCCCGTGCATCCTCCGCTATATGTTCCAGGCCAAAGAATGATAAGGTAGTTGGATCAAAACTATGGTACAGTCCTACATGACGACTTTTTGGGGTTGTCATTTTGCCATTGGATGACAAATAGACATGGTCTTGTATTCGTTTGCAGAAGGGTCAAATAGTTTTTCCCACATATTTAAGCTGTGTTTGGAAAGCAAATATTGTTGTTTTCTTTTAGAGGAAGACTTGGCACCTTCCACATGCGAACATTCCTTGGTTTTGGGAAGATTCGGAGGTAGGGCTACAGCCTTGCTGGGTCTATATTCTGACTTAACCAGTTTATCTCGAAGGTTTTGGGCCCTACGATTTGTGAGAGTGTCGGACACATTTGGAGGATATGCTAATGTTTGTGCCACCCTGTACCATACTGGGTGATCATTCTTACATGTTTTTCTTCAGTCTTGGCTCCCAGGATTTCTTCCCTTTTTCTCACGGGTCCTGTGCGAGTAGCCCCTGTTCCTAAAACGATTATATAAAGCTCTTGATTCAGTTAGTCGTTTGGTTTGCTGCAATTTCGTTTGATTCTAAGGAATTGTCCTGTGGGGATTCCATGTATAAGGGGTGTGGGGTGGTGGCTTGTAGCGTGTAGGAATGTGTTGGCTGCTGTCTCCTTTCTGTAGGTTCTAGTGTGTATATTTTCTGCCTCAATTTTTATCCAGAGATCCAGAAAATAAATCTCAGAATTACTGTGAGTAAAAGTACATTTGAAATTACGATAGTTAATATTGAGATCTGTTATGAATTCTCTTAGGTGTTCTTCACTTCCCTGCCAGATCATTAGGACATCATCAATGTACCTGAGCCATGTCTTTGCATGGCTCAGGTACAAGGGGTGATTATAGACTGTCGGAGTCCCAGATGTAGGCAAGCGTATGCCGGTGCCCATGGTGCCCCCATCGCTGTGCCCCTGATTTGCCTATAGTGGGATCCCGAAAATTGAAAATAATTATGTGATAAGGCAAACTCTAGCAGGTCAACTAAAAATTTGTTTTGAGATGCCATCTCTGGGAAGTTCGTTTCCAAGAAATACTCCACAGCTTTAAGACCCCATTCATGTGGGATAGATGTGTATAGGGATTTCACATCTATCCCCACTAGTAAAGAGTGTTCTTCTATCTTCAGAGTCTGTATTTTACCGAGGACGTCTCCTGTGTCTTTTACATACGAGGGTAATTTTAGGACTATTTCTTTTAGGATGAAATCCAAGTATTTGCCCAGATTTTCTAAAGGGCCTCCCACCGCTGAAACTATGGGCCTCCCTGGTGGATTCTGACTATTTTTGTGAATTTTTGGGATAATATAGAAAGTGGGTATATTAAATTTATCAATTTTGAGAAATTTCAGTTCTTTTTGTGATAATAGTCCACTTTCTTTTGCCACTTCTAATTTGAAGTTGAAGTCCTGCATTGTTTGTGAAGGGAGAATTAGTTACTTTTTCATAGGTTTCTTTATTATTTAAAAGGCGTTTTATTTCTGTGACATACATTTTTGCCAAGAGTAAAACCACATTTCCCCCTTATCACTATTTTTTATAATCAGACCAGGTGTGTCCATTAGTTCTCTCTGGGCTTTTTTTTTCCTGGGGAGTGAGATTATCTATTCCTTTTTGGTCCCATAGGATTTCCTTAATATCATTATGTACCAATTCTTTAAACAGGGATATATGCCTGTTATCGGTTAGATCTGGCATAGTTTTGGAACTCAATTTTAGGGGGGTGTTTCTTCTTGGGGTCACTTCTAATGATTTTATTTCGTTCATATTTTCTTCTAGAAGATCTTCCAGATCTCTTAATGCTTGTTTGTCTCTGAGAGCATCTTTATTTGTTTTTATGTCTTTGTTAGGGAGTGGATCCGTGTCAAATTGTTTTTTATCAAAGGTGTATCTAAAATATACCTTTCTTAGGAACAGATTTAGATCCTTATATATTATGAACTCGTCCATTCCATTCACTGGAGAGAAGGAAAGATCTTGTTGTAAAAGATCTATATGGTTCTTATTTAAATTTAAATCAGTAAGATTGATTATATGTTTTGATCTCTCTATACCAAGTGATGGCCTGGACTTCTGTTCTTTGTCCTTGTTGTCATTCTGTTTTCTGGGGTTTTGAAATTTCCTTTTGTGTTTCCTTGTTCTATTCTTTCTAGTGTTTTGTATTTTGTCCTTGGACAATCCTCCTCCTGTTCTAAAAAACTCAGTTTTTTGTGGGTGTTCTCCCTCGCTCTCACTAATTTCTTCTCTGTACCTTTCTCTGCTCTTGGGTTGTCTTCTCCTAGATTTACTCCTTCCCCTTTGTGTGGTGAAATCAAAAATCTCCCCCTTTTCCCAGTCTTCTAGATCTCTCTGAAATTTAATTTGTTTCGTTTGTCTAAGATTCTTTTGGATCCTTTCAATTTCTTTACGTAGAAAATCATTTTGTTTCTGAAAAAAATTGTGATCTTTAAATGGATCTAGATTTAGTGAGCTTTCATCAATCTGTAGTTGAAGTTCTTGCATTTGTATTTTTTCCTCTTCAATAATTCTATAATATTCAAACCATGTTGAATGCTTTGTTTTTTCCATTTCCCCAAAAATCTTTCATTAAGCAAATGATCCGCCGGGATTACTTTTTCCCTAAGTCCTCGTGGAATCATACCAGTTTGTAAATAGGATTCTAGGGACATGATATCCCATTTTCGGTTCAGGTGTCTAATGACAAGCTTTTTATGCAGACGGAAGCCGTTACGGATCATGCTCTCTTGTGTTTGTGGATTGTCTCTTCTAAAAGTGTTTTTAATTTCTTCGTCTATATCTGTCCCTAATGTGTAAGCCATCTTTGCTTAAAGAGAAGGGTATAGCTTTTCTCTCTATACGACTGTTATTGGAAGGCCCAGTAATGGTGGTGTTTCAAACAAATTCCATCTATATTTGAATATAGTAGTAGTTTGGGGTATTGGTTTGATCTCAAACAGAATGTGACCAAAAGGAGGTCACGGAAACTGGAACAAATGATTCGAAATTGTATTCCGGAGATCCAAAAAATTGTATATTTTAACCCCTATTTAAGTTACATTTCCATCAACCGGTCTAGTAACAAAATAGCATATGGAAAAAGGAGGGGGTTCAGTGATAAGGGATCACTGATACAGAAGTTACTGAAAAAGACCGGCACAGTTTGTCAAGTAAAAAAGTTTGTGTGCCCTCCCCACACCTATCAAGTCCTGACGAAGCCCCGAAGGGAGGGGCGAAATGCGTCGACTAGACGTGTGCAGTATAAGTATGTGGGGAACCACACACATTGCAAGTCCATCCAGGAATTCCCAAAAGAAATTGTGAGGACAAGAGTAAAGGATTTCTATTGGACTTTGTCTTTCAAAAGGATTGAAGAATCACCTGAACCCACTCAAACGAGGGCAGTAAAGGACTACCAATTTCAAGAGATACGGAGACAGCGACTACAAAAACCGGGGTCGAGACAACAAATAGTAAGTAAACACAGTTCAGTGTTATTACTCTCAACCACATAAATGAAGTCTCCCCCGAGAAAGCATATCTCCTATTGTTAAAAACGTAGCCGATTTACGGCACAGATTATAGATAAATCTCGGAAAAAAACAATCACACTGCCCTCCACACATCTGAGTGCAATCAGCCAATGCCGGCTTTTTTATAGCTAGATCAGACAACCTCAAACGTAATATCTACAGGAACTTTAAAACTACAAATATATTTCTGATACATTGTATCCTACAACAGTTCACTGAATTGCACAATTACCAACTAATTGAGAGACTCTCGTCTGGCAGATCACCAGCGATATTTTGGATCCAATATAATCGTACAATTCTATCCACTCCTGAAGTACTCTAGAATTCCCCTATTTTTGCTATTTATTCTGGTGGAAATCAAAAAATTTGCAATTAGTGTGTGTGGGGTCCCAAAGTATGAAAGTAAGTGTGAGAGACTGCTACTGACAAACGTTTGTCGTTTTTTATTTTTATGTACTAAGGAAGATAGTTTATGGTGTTGTTGTTATTTTTATATATTCAATAAATGAAACTTTTTTACTTGACAAACTGTCCCGGTCTTTTTCAGTAACTTCTGTCTCAGTGATCCCTTATGACTGAACCCCCTCCGCTATCGTGAACATGGCAGCTGTGAATGGCAACATCAGGAATGCCCCACATAGTCCCCACTAACACTCCGCTTTTGCAGCAGCTCATCGCATGATCCTTCACCACTGTCGGAGACTTCCGGGTCATCCGATATGATCAAGGATGAAAACCGGTTGTGTGTAGGGACAGAGGCAGTCCCAGAGTCTATGTCCAGCATACTCCTCCTCACCACTCTCCCTGCTGATTTTGACTGTCTCTCGTTGTGCTGCTGAGGGGGCGGTCCAATGCAGATTCAGAGCCCAGCTCCACCCCCCTGATCTGCCATCGCTGGTTCCGTCTCCATCCCCACGATAGCAGAAAGAGTAGGCACATCTATCTTTCCCAGGGCCTCCACCCCCTCTAGTCTGGCGATACCAGGTCGATGCGTGGAGTGGACAGAGCAAGCTCTTCTTCCATCTCCCTGTTCTAAAAATCCATTTAATATATGGTCCCCAGATAGGGGACGTATCAGATATTAAACTGATAACAGATTTTTTTTTTTTATTCTTTTATTTAAAAGTTCATAAAAGCATATTACAGAAATAACATTTCAAAAATAAATACTTTAAAAAAAAAGACGTTTTCATAAATCAAAATTTTTTAACATTTTGCAAAATGCTTTCCCTGTCATAGTCCACAAGGACTTTTATTACATAATACACAAAAATATATCAATATATGGTCCCCAGATAAGGGACGTATCAGATATTAAACTAATAAGAACAGATTATTTTTTTTTTAAGAGCCCGTGGAACGTGCATCGAAAAAACAACTTCCCCCTGTGAACAAAAAAAGTGAACCGTGAAATCACAGCACACAAAAACGTGCACAAGGGTGCTTGGTCCTTCAATAAAGAAGGGACCTCGATTCCCAACCCCCTGGGGCGCAAGGCTCCTGACAGGGGTTATTGATCTCCATTTTCTCCTCCCTTGGGGGAATGGTTCTATGGGGTGCGGGATAGCTGCCTGACGTCCATTCCGCACGCCTCTCCTGTACACGTCTATCGATTTGGATGGCACGCTGTATGAGGCCCTCTAGGGAAGTGGGCATCTCTGCCCTAGCCAACTCATCTTTTAATGTCTCCGAGAGACCGAGGCGAAACTGATTACGGAGACCGATATCGTTCCACTCGGTCTCTCGTCGCTGGAACTCTGCTATAAAGTCCTCCACGAGACGTTTTCCCTGCTTCAGTGAGTTGTTTCTCAGAGTCTTCGTAGCTATAATAGAACGCCATACTGACCCGGCTTCCTGCTATTTATATGGAATGGGAAGGGGAGGTGCTGGCCGGCCCGATGCGTTGCGGCTGCGGACCCCTGTGGAACGCAAGCCGCGATCATTACAATAAGAGCACAGAATCTCCTCCCTACATTAGGAAAAGGCCCTGAAGGAACCTGCACTCGCTGCATCTGTGGGTCAATGCCAAAAAAAGGCCAATCGTGTTGTGCATAGAGTGCTATAAATAAATCTAAAGTGCCAGTGCACCAGGCCTTAGGGGCCGGAGTGCAAAAATATTGCCCCAGACTAGCCATAAGGCCTGTCTCGGAGGCGATATGCAGAAAATGCAAGGTGGTGTGTGAGTCAATGTGGGGTCCCATACCCAATTGACTTTCTGAGCACCCCTGGGACGCCACCCCCAGGGGGCACAACACCACGGGCTTCTGCCGCCCCCAACCCTCCAGCCAGACCAAGCTTCGCATCTGTTCAGTCAGAAAGCCATGTACTGGGCGGTTCCCCTCTCACAGGAAGCCGCCCCACATGCTCTTTCACTCCAGCAACCATCCCCCGGAAGGACGGTTCTTTTCCCCACCTTCTTTGTGGTCTTAGTCTTCTGTTTTTTTTGAGAAACGGTTTATTGTTCACGGATTCAAAATTAGGATTTAGTTGTATTCTCACTCACCTTTTAGCGCTGTGTTATTACTTTAAATATAGATTTTTTTCCTTTCATAGCAGCTTTAGGGTTCCTAGCTACTTCCAGCAGCGCAGATTTTCTACATATATTTATTTGGCCAGAAAAGACTGGCCCGAAGAGTCCGAGTCACGGACCGCCCGAAGCCTCCACACCGTCAGCGGTAAGGGTCACAGAGGAACACTCCTCCTCCATCTTCTGTTTTAAAGAGTCCCGGCTCACATCCATCTCCGCCGATATTTCCAGCTCTCCCTCTGCAGCAAGCGTCTCCGGGACCACGTCCAGTGAAGGAAGCATGGTCCCATCATCGTCGCTAAATGCATCACTGGAAAAAAGATCTTCGGAGAGCTGGCCACACTCCTCGGCCGGGGCTTCCGCCGCACTAGCGGGCTGTACAACGCCCCCCGTGACCTCCATGAAAGTTCGCTGTCTTGCCAGCGCCTCGTCAGCAGACACCTGCGCCGCCACCTCCCCCACCTCTTGGTCATCAGGCTCCGCCTCTTCAGACGCCTCAATCTCCTCTGAGATTTGGTCGGGCATTGTCTGGCCAGGTGGTCGCCACTTTCGCCCCTCAGGGCATGCAGACATCATGTGGCCTGTCTTAAAGCAGTTCCTACAAACCTGGCCCATCTTACAGTCTTCCTTTAGAATGGCCAAAGGAAAAGCACACACGGCAAAAAATGGGCTGCCCTGGATACCACAGTATCCCCGATTTACTCCCGATGGAAAACATTTGGGGTGGGTGGCAGTATCCCTCAATGCCCCCTCTGTCAGTCTTGAGTTTAACAAAAAATTTTCGCTGGCCGTTAAAGGTGCCCAGCACATTGGTCAGTTTAACCCCAGGGGAAACCTCCTCACAATACCTTAATAAAAATGCTCTGATGTCAGCGTCGGACACAAACGGATTGTACATCTGGAGTAACATCAAAAAAACCACTCATTGGAAAACACTGCACACAAAAAATATTGTTGTTGCATATCCCCAATAAATCCTCCAATTTTCTTCTCCACAGTAAACAAGCCCCCGGTAGCTCTCTTGCCAACTAGTACTACTGTGAGACATGGAGGAGGAGGCGGCTCGGTTAGGGCACCGTACCTACTGTGAGACATGGAGGAGGCGGGTCAGTTAGGGCACCGTACCTACTGTGAGACACGGAGGAGGCGGGTCGGTTAGGGCACCGTACCTACTGTGAGACATGGAGGAGGAGGCGGCTCGGTTAGGGCACCGTACCTACTGTGAGACAGGGAGGAGGCGGCTCGGTTAGGGCACCGTACCTACTGTGAGACAACCAAATATCAACAGACCAATTTTCATAAACAGGTACAGGCCTAAATGTCTACATTTCATCCCCCCTCATTCCATTCTTCTTCCTTTGTTTCTTCATTCCTTTTATAACTTTATTTACACACAAGACAAAATAAAAATCGGCATAACATCACATAACAAAAAACCATTTGCATAAACCCCACCCACCACCCTTCTGAACTCCAGCCGTGACCTATTAAATAAAAAACAGAACATATCAGCAATAGCAGCCTCAAAGAACTTAAGAAAACAACTAACTCAAAAACTCTATAATCTCCATAACTTAAATTGCCAAATCTTCTCAGCACTCTCCCTTCCCAATTTACAACTATCCATGTAGCCATATTCAAAAATCCGACCGCGGATCATGGCTACACAACGTCTTACACTCACACATTCTCTCTTAAAGATCAAAATATTTCGAACATCCCACACACTTTCCTTCACACAGTTAAGCACCAACCACAACACCCTCGCTTTCTCCTTCCCAATCTTGCATAACCCAAACATCACCATCTCGTACGTCACATTCTAAACACCAGTCAAACCTTTGATCATTTTACCCAACTTTCTCCAAACCTTCCTCGCAAACGCACACTCCCAAAAGATATGCTCCACCCTCTCCACCAACCTACACCCCTCCCTCGGACACCGCTCACTATCCACAAAACCCCTTCTCCTTTGGAATTCACGTGTCGGGAGTCACCTATGCACCCCCATCCATGCTATATCCTTCTGTCGCTTCGTCAGGTCATAATTCTGCACATTCCTCCACACCATCTCACTTTCCCCCAACGTCAAACCCCCCACCCTTACCCTCTTCTTTCCCTTCCAACCAACGCACCATCTCTCACTCGTCACCTTCTCCAACCCAAACTTCCTAACACACCTTTCCACCCTCACATAAAACCATGGCGCACAAAAAGAAACAGGCTTACACAAATCTACTTTGCATAACTTCAGTTTTCTCAACGCGCTCCCACTTGCATACTTCAACATACACCCCTCCAAATCATCCTTCCTACTCATCTTTACACACACTCACATACTTAATGGACAAAAACTTCTCCACACATACCATCCCCATCCCCCCATTCATTTTGTGTTTCAGCACTTTCACTCTCCCCAGCTTTTCCATTTTTGAGGGCCAAAAAAAATTAAAAAGCAACTTACTGATTTTCTTCAGCACTCTATCCTGGGGCTGAAATACACTATATACGTATAACATAATAGGCAATAAAACTGCCTTCATTATCAAAACCTTCCCTTCAAAAGACAAAGTCCGTAAAGACCAAAATAGAATTCTTTGATTGATTTTACAGATCACACTCCCCCAACTCTCCCTCCCATGCAACTCGCTATCAAAAATAATCCACAATACCTTGATACCCCCCTTACATAACTGCCACTCACACCCCCCAACTCACTCAATACAACAAACACCTTTATACTCACCTCTTCGCCATGTTGATACAAAATCCACTTACCATACAAAAAAATATCCAAAATCAACTTCTCTCCTCAAGCTCACCACATTCCTACACACAATCGTAACATCATCCATATAGCCCATCACTTTCAAACACCGCACCCCGGCACTTCCACTCCATTCACCCTCTTATCCCTCGCAATAATTCTCAGCAAAGGCTCCATTACACACACAAATAGGATCGGGGACAAAGGACACCCCTGTTTCACCCCCGCTCTCACCCGCACCTCCCTCGTCAACCACCCATTCACATGCACCCTACTCACCACATCCTTATACAAGCTCCTTATCCAACCCACCATTTCCCCAGGAATCCCCATCCTTTCCAACACCCTCAACATGAAACCATGCGCCACCCTGTCATATGCCTTCTCAAAATCAACAGTCAAAACCCCAATCGCTTGCTTCCTCTCCCTTCCATACCACAACTCATCCCTCAAAGAAACCAAACTCTCCGCAATCTACCTACCCGGCACCTCACAAATTTGCTCTTCCCCAACCATCCTTCCTGCTACCCCCCCAACCTGTCCGCAATTACCTTTGCGATCAACTTGTAATCAATGTTCAACAAGGAGATAGGTGTCCAATTGCTTGGGACAATATATTCCTCCCTTTCTCCACTAAAAACCTCCAACACTTCATTATGCACATCCTGACCCCATTACCTTAACTCCTCCAAATACTCCAACATACGTTGCCACCACTCATACGCTTCCCGTTCATTCCTGACCTCATATCTTTGCCTTCACCCATTCCCACCATGCAATCACACTTTCAAAGTCATTCACTTTCCTCCTCAACCGTTTCACAAAATCTACATACTCCCTCTTAACAATCACATCACTGAAACCAACATTCAACTTCCATACTCCCCTCCCATGCATCACATTCGCTTGTATACTCACACAACATTTGACCCGGCCATGATCCGTGAACGGCATACGCTGGATATCCCAAACCTCTAATTTCACATCTGTAGACAAAAATCAATCCTGGAGCAACTCCTCCCACTATCACCAAAATATGTAAAACCCATCCCCTTCGCAGCATCCTTCAACCCGAAGGTTGTAACAAAATCATTCAATTCTCTCCCAGAAACATCTACCCCACCTCCACCCAACCCCATCAATGATACAATTAAAATCCGCACGAATCACAGAAGCCTCCCTCCCCCCAAAGAAACAATTTCAACTTCTCAAACAACACAACCCTCTCCTGACGATTGTTTGGTGCATAAACATTATAAATCATCCCCCCTACCTCCACCTTCACCAAAAGCGCCCTCCCTTTCTCAATATGAGTCACCTCTTTTATCTTGAAATTATTACCTCTAAAGAGGATCCCTATCCCCTTTCCTCTACCTTGACCCACAGGACCAGGAAGAAACTGGAGACTCCTCCAAGTCACACTCCTGTAAACAGAACAGATCATCAGGCAGAAGTGCTAAGTAATGTAAAATTGCCATCGTCTGTCTCACGGAACGGATACCCCTTACATTACAGGAGGAGACTTTTTTAAATCCATCCTCTACACAAAAGGAGAACATGCTACAAACCAGGTACACCGCACCCCAGGGATTTCACCTTCGCGGGGACATCCCTCTTGCCCTTCCCCTTTGGGAGACTGCACAGCTCGAGCCAACACTTCCATCTTCAGATCTCCCGCAGTCTTTCTCTCTTTAGACTTCTTAGTACTTCTTAATGGGGTCCTTCCCTGACTGCAAAGGTTCTAAAGGCTCCAAACGAACACTACCAGAAAGAGACTGGATCAACGAATCCAGTCCCCCTTCAGCCTCCACGGAGCTTGAGCTACTGGAGAATTCCCCAATATCTTGCGATGGGCAAGAATCCCCCGGACCCCTGATCTTTCGTTTCATGGTGCCCGAAGAACAATCCCCATAGCCTCAGTCTTCTCAACCCTCCGGGAATCTGGCGCAACACCCTCCTCCACCGGGTCTCTCAGGAAGGGAAAGAACAGCTATGGACTCACCCGCGGCAGCAGATTCAGGGGACGTCTGCACCACTCCACCAGTGCCCTCAGGACGTACATCACGCTCTGCAGTAGCAGCATCACCAGCCTCAACATCACCCTCAGAAACAGGTTCAGGGGATGCCTGTAATGCTCCATCAGTGCTCCCAGGTCTTACACCATGCACTGCGTCCACATATGAACCCGCCAGTCCCCCGCCATGGTCCGATTCTGTAGCCTGGGGCCCAGGGTCGCCACGCACTCAGTCACCAGTACGCCTCATACTAGGGCACTGGCGGGCCAAATGGTCTTCCCCCCACAAAGGTGACACTTCTTCCCTGAAGTACAATCCACAGCACCATGTCCCTGTTGAAAACAGTTCCTACAAGTAGGTCCTGCCTCAAGTCTCCTTTGTGTGCCTGAAGGAAAAACACTTCCTGCAAAACAAAGGTTGCCCTGGGTACCATAAGTAACCCCGATTGCTGCCAATCGAGAAGGCCTGAGGCGGATGACGGATACCTCCAGTTCCTCCCTGGTCCATTTTGAACATAACCTAAAACTTTAGCTGTCCATTGAAAGTACAAAAACATTTGTTTGCTTAACCCCCATAGAAACAGATTCGCAATATCGTGACAGGAAAACCCTAATTTCTTCATCCCTCACGAAAGGGTTATACATATGGATGATCACTGGAACCCTCATCTTCACCTCCGAACTCGTAAAGGAGATACCCTCCAATTTCTCGTTCTTCCTCAGCACACATGTCTGCAGGCTTTCCTTAGTCCAGAAAGTAACGTCATACAAGCCAGCATTAAGGAAGCACTGCACGCAAAATATACTCTCCCGAGACATACCCAACAAATCCTCAATAATGGTCTTCTGCACATAGTAGAGACCAACCGTCCTACGTCTCGGCCACAGCCAGCCTAATAGTGTTTGGCGCCACAGGAAAATTCGAAATCTCTAGACCCACTCATCCATAGCCAGGTCATAAAGACGAGGTAGGAAGAGCGATCGCCTCTCGTACACCACCAGTAGCATCCCGCCCAATAGCAGCAGGGGTGCACCCGAAGGAAACACCCCCAGGCCGAGCGGGACTGGTACCGGGATTACCTCCTGACTCAGACACAGTATACACTGATCTTCGCCAAAAGGCCGAGAGGCGATAACCTGAAATTGCCAAGGCCCGAGCGGCGACGGCGGCCTAGGCCTGCTCGCAGAGATAGGCCACGCCCTTGCCACCCTTTTCATTGAGCGGCACAGGCGCAGGCTCCACACCAAGGAGCCACAGACAGGCCACCTGGATATGT
This sequence comes from Nanorana parkeri, assembly GCF_000935625.1. Classification (NCBI taxonomy): domain Eukaryota; kingdom Metazoa; phylum Chordata; class Amphibia; order Anura; family Dicroglossidae; genus Nanorana; species Nanorana parkeri. The sequence goes on along the minus strand of NW_017308593.1, from coordinate 91,094 downwards.
GTCACTAGGCCTTCACCTAGCCATGCAGCTTGCACACAACTTAACTACAGGCAGCCTTGCTCCTTCAAATGGCACCCCTGGGCCCCCTGTCGCACTGTGCCTGTGTCCTTCGCCCGTCGCACATAGGGACACCGATTTCGTGGGGCAGCCAGGAGAGATGGGACGTCAATTTTTTCAAGTCACATCTCCCCCTTCCGCTTATAAAAAAATCGGGATCATCCCCTACCTCAGCGACGAAGGCATTCTGCCCTCCACAACCATCTCCTCGTACAGCTCCGGCAGGTCTAGGCCCACGAGGTCCCACAGTGCTACATAGAGTTGTGCTGGGAGACCATCGCAGCCCGGGGTCCTGCCAAGCCTAAAGGATCTGACGGCAGAGTGCAGCTCCTCCAACGCCAAGGGAGAGTTAGTGGCCGACATACCTGCAGGATCAATAGTGTTAGTGATACCTGACAAGAACCTGTCGGCGGCCGCCTCGTCCGTGTCTTTCGGGGAGTAGAGGTTGGTGTAGTAGCCGCTGACCACTTCCATCACAGCCTCCTTCCCCTTCTGGAGTGTTTCGGTCTCGCCGCGAAGCTCAGACAAGGGAGTGTGTCCGGAATGGAGTTTCCTGAAAAAGAAAGAGTTACACTTCTCACCTTTCTCAAGGTTCTCCACCTTGGAACGGAAGACAATTTGCCTGGATTCCTCCTCTTCTTTGTCTCCTCCAGGTCCTGCCTAACGTCCCAGATGCAGTGTTGAAGGTCCTGCAGGGACTGCAACTGACGCTGCAGTCTCCTGAGTTCACTCCTCCTGGCACACACTCGCCTGCGACCCCTTGCCTGAAAGAAGCTGCGCAGCTTGACTTTCACAAACTCCCACCACTTACCCACTTTTCCGAAGAGCAGTTTCTCCTCCTGCCAGGTGACGTACAGTTCTCTGAGTTCCCCCAGCAATTCCTCATCTTCCAGCAGGGTGCAATGGGGACCATGGAGCGTCCGACTTTCTTGACTGCCGGTGAGGTCAACACGAAGTCTATCCTGGAACGCACGGATCCATCGGGTCGGCACCAGGAGTAATTCTCAGCGCCGTTACCAATGGAGCCCACGACGTCCCGTAAGGAAGCCTCCATGATCATCTCCCTGAACAACCTAGAGGTAGTGTCCAGTTTAGCGAATATGTCACTGCTGCCGGAGCTTCACCCATCCTCCTCTATAGGGCAATTAAAATCACCGCCCAGGATTACTGGCCGCAGGGTCTGGAAAAGCTCCGGTTGCGCATTCTTGTCCGGGGGGGTGTACACGTTGATGAGCCTAACTGGCTCGCCTGCCCACGAACCGTCTATGACCAGAAGGCGGCCACAGACGAGCTCATGGACGGATTCAACCGTGAGACGCGCTCCCCTTACAAGAATGGCTACACCCCCAGACCAGTAAGAGGGACCATGGGTCCACTCGGAGGACAGAGTGTTGTACCTCCTAGAGTAGGGTAGGGCGCATTCCTGCAGCATGAACACATCGCTACGCTGGGAGGAGAGAAAAGTCAGCACCATCTGCCTTCTAGACGTATCCTTGATAATCCTCACATTGATGGAAAAGATGGCGATCTCAGCCATAATGTAGAGCGTGAAAAAGGGCTAGTCGGCAGGGGCCAGGGGCTCGGGTCCATCCGCTGTCTCAGGGGACTGACCCGTGTTCCGCTCTTCCTGCTCGGCGGCTCTCTGCGCCAGGAGTACCTTGATCGCCTTGTTGATGCCGGCCATGGCGTCCACCCCCCGGTTGGGGGCCTTCCTCCACCACTGCTGTCACCGAAGCCTCGATTTCCTCCCGCATGTCCTCGCCGTCTGTTACCTGTTCGTCGTTGTCTTGACTAGCTTTGTTTTGATGGTCCTTACTTTCCTCTTCCTTGATCATGTCCTCCTCGTCTGTCTCTGGCTCTTGTCCAGCGGTGTCTTGCACCACGGCCGGGCTTGTCCGGAGCTTCCTCTTGCGGTTCCCGGCAGATTGCTCAGTGGGGGCAGGGGAGAGGAGGAGGGGGAACTCCTCAAGGTCGGGAGGGGTGGAGACGGGAGCAGAAGGGCAAGAAGCAGAAGCCGCAGGGGGGGGGGGTAGAAGCGGGAGAGGGAGAAGTGGAAGAGGAGGCAGGGGAGAAAGGTATCATGGCACACTCACAAACCAGAATGTAAAACAACTTGTCTCACCACTAAGGTTAATAACAGAGGTTTGGATACACGTCTTCTGCAGAAAATGTGAAAGCCGCACAGATCAGGGCTCCAGCGTATGAGTGGGTTCTTTGCGGGCCGATCCGCAGAGGTTGCAGACCTTCTTCCTAGGGCAGTCCTTAGCTTCATGGCCTGCAACCTGACATGACCTGCAAGAAAGCTCACTGCAATCCTTACCTCTGTGGCACGTTTTGCTGCACCTGTCCCGCTCTTCCTGCTCGGCGCCAGGAGTACCTTGATCGCCTCGTTGATGCCGGCCATGGCGTCCGCCCCCGGTTGCGGCCTTACACCACTGCGGTCACCGAAGCCTCGATTTCCTCCTCCCGCATGTCATTGTCTTGACCAGCTTTGTCTTGCTGGTCCTCGCTTTTCTCTTCCTCGATCATGTCCTCCTCGTCTGTCTCCGGCTCTTGTCCAGCGGTGTCTTGCACCACGGCCGGGCTTGTCCAGAGCTTCCTCTTGCGGTTCCCGGCAGATTGCTCAGTGTGGGCAGAGGAGAAGAGGAGGGGGACTCCTCAAGGTCAGGAGGGGTGGAGACGGGAGCAGAGGGGGAGGAGCAGAAGAGGAAGGAGAAGTGGGAGAGGAAGAGGAGGCAGGGGAGGAAGAAGAAGCAGAAGAAGCGGAAGAAGAAGCAGCGGAGGAAGAAGCGGAGGGGGAGAGAGAGGGGTTTTGCCCCCACTGGCTTTCTGCAGTGCCCTCCTAGGTTTGTCCTAGGGCAGTTCTTAGCTTCATGGCCTGCAACCTGACATGACCTGCAAGAAAGCTCACTGCAATCCTTACCCTCGTGGCCCGTTTTGCCGCACCTGCGACAGGTCCGCGTAGTAGGGGAGTCCAGTGGAGTTTCCTATGCTGAAGAACGGTGGCAGGTGTTCGGGGTCCCCCGTGGTCAGGTTCTTCCTTAACCTGCAGAAGACAAACCAATTACCAGTCCAGAAGCCGTTGGCATCAAGGATTCGGGTTGGATCCCTCATCAAGGTGCAGTACATCTGGAGGAGGGTGGTGATGTCCTTCCCAGGGGTATGAGGACTCCGCATGGACACAATGACCCTTCTTTCTTCCCATTGAATTGGTGAATTCGCGGTGAATTTCTTGAAAGCAGAGTCCGGTCCAGCAGTCTTCACTGCCTCCCAGTATCTTTTGGAGACCTGGATCTACACGAAGGTTATGTAGAATATCCCTCGGACGAAGGTCTGGATGGAAAGGGTCTCCGCCTTGCTGAATCCCATGTCCAGCACCATCTTCTTACCAAAGACTTCGGGTGTCAGGTCCGGCAGTCTACTGTTCACCTCCTTCAGCTGCAGGACGACGGTCTGCCTCATCCAGGGCTCCAGGATTGGGAGCTGGTCTGCGGGCTGGGGGTTCTGAGCAGGTCTTATCTCCGGCGGGCCGGCGCCAACCAGGGAGGAGGTGAGGGCAGCCTGGGCTTGACCCGAAGTCTCCAGGGAAGGGGCGGAAGGGGTTCCAGCAGCAGTGGTCTTTTTGCTGTTCTTGGCCATCTTGGAGTGTCGCTTTCGGGGCCTCCTCTGTGTTTTCCTTGGCAGCTTCCTCGGTCATTTAGCCTTCAGAAAGGCCTTTCAGTGTTCACTACCGGGGTAGTAACACAAGGGAGGGGAGGGAGGATCGCAGGCTCGTTCCCTGTGGGGGCTAAACCTCTAACCCAATAGCAAGAAGAACCATAGTTAAATGCACCACAGTCTCACACCCTCTATATGCAGCCCTCGGACAAACCTCACTATCCACCAACCTCCTCCACCTCTGAAACACCCTCGTCGGTAAGCAGCTATGCACCACCAACCAGTCCACATCCCGCTGCCTATTTAGAATTTCACAATCACTCACATTCTTCCACACCTCACTTGACCCAAAACTCAAACCTCCACCAACTACTCCCTATCAACCAACACCCTCATAACCTGCTTACTATCACCCCATGTCTCAGGAGACACATCTTCCAAACCATACTTCTGCACACACTTCTCCAACTTAACATAAAACCACAGTACATGAAAGCTCTCCGGCTTTTTCAAATCCCTCTTATACCCAAAATACCTACGCAACACACTACCACCCGCAAACCTAGACATACACCCTGCCACACTATCACTCGAACTTACCTTAACACACATATGCTTTACCAACGGAAACCGCTCAATGTCAAATCATACCCTGTGCACGAAACACATAATACACAAACAACAATATTGGCAGGAGAACTGCCTTAATCACTAAGACCCTCCCCTCCATAGTTAAAGACCTCAGTTGCCAAAACTGGATCTTCTTCTGCACTTTAGATGCAACATCCTCCCAGCTCTCCCTCCCGAACAAATCAACACTAAACTTTACCCCTAAAATCTTAATACTTCCCCGACACACATTCCAACCACTCGGCTCCACCCCTCTCTAGTCCCCGAACAACTTACATTCACTTTTCCCCATATTAATACAAAACCCACTCGCCACACAGAAAATATCAGCCAACAATTTCACCCGTTTCAATCCTACCACAGAACAGTTACATCAGAGAATCTCCCCTCCCTGGCACCTCCACTCCCCGAACAAGCTTATCTTTCACCAACAACGGCAAAAAAGGCTCAATCACACAAATAAATAAGATAGGGGACAAAGGGCACCCCCGATCTCACATTCACCACCCCTGTCAGCCAACCATTTACCTGTATCCTACTCACCACCCCAGAATACAAACACTTTATCCAACCCAACATCACCTCAGGCACTCCCATCCTCTCCAGCACCCTAAACAAAAAACCATGCGACACCCGATCATAAGCTTTTTCAAAATCCAAAGCCACCAACCCAACATTCAACTTCCTCTCCTTACACAACCACAAACAATCCCTCAACCCACTCAAATACTCCACAATCGACCTCCCAGGTACCGCACACACCTGCTCCTCCCCAACCATCCGACCAATTACATCCCTCATCCGATCCGCAATCACTTTCGCAATAACCTTATAGTCAACATTCAACAGAGATATTGGCCTCCAATTTTTCAAGTCCCTCTTATCCCCTTTTTTAAACAATAACACAATGACACCCTTCAACACCTTCTGACACACGTCCAGCAAACATTCCCCAATCACCCCCCAAAACGTACAATAAAACTCCACAGGAAGCCCATCCCCCCACTCAGGTAAAGTTACCTCCATACTCAACGCAGTCCTATCATCAGTCCTATCTCCAACAACTGTACCATATCCTCTTCAGCACTCAGAATACAAATTTGCGTAAAACCCCTTTACCTCTTCCAAAACCTTAACCTGCACCTCCCCTCCATCCGCAGCCAACACACCCACAATATCCGATTTATTCTGAAATGCCTTCTTAAAAAAGAATTTACTGCATTTTTCATCCTTTTCTTTAGCGGTTACCTTTGTCTGCATAATGATCTTTCTACCCTCCGCCTCCAAAAACTTCACAAATCTCCTTCCACCTGCTCACCATAAACTTTCAATTCTTCCAAATAACTCAATCTCACTTGCCACATACCAAACCTCTCACGCTCCTCCGTTCAATCCTAACAAAAAACTCCCTAGTCCTCCCCTTCACCCATTCCCACCACATCATTCACCCGCCTCCTCAACTTCTCAAAATACATCACATACTCACCTCTAACACTCACCATTAAATTTCCACACACATTTACCATTCAATGCATTCGACCTCACTTCCACACCACACTCAATCCGGCCATGGTCTGTAAAGGCCTCCCTGGTGACAGAAAAATCATCCACCTTCCAATTTCTAGAACAAAAACAAATCCGCGATTGCGTACTCCCCCTATCGCTAAAGTAGGTATCACCTTTCCCTTTTCCAATATCCAATAGATGAAACGACTTAACTATATCCAACAGCTCTTTCCCAGAACTATCAACACTCCTCCCCCCCCCCACAGACTCCACAATACAGTTAAAATCCCCCAATAACATCACAGGATCCCTCCCGGCCAAAAAATAACGCAGCTTCTCAAATAGATCCAGCCTCTCCCTTCTCACAGTCGGAGCATATATATTCACCACTTTGAAGACAATCCCACTAAACTCAACCTCCACTAACAAACACCTCCCCAATTCAATATCCACAGTTTTAATCACCTTAAATCCCTGTCCCTTAAACAAGATCCCCACCCCCAGATTCTTCCTGGGGCGCAGGGAAAAAACAGATGGGCCAAGTGACCATTTCGCTATTTTGGGTACCTCTCTTAGGTTGCACTCCTGCAAGCATAAAACCTGGCATTCCCTCAGGGCCAACATCCTAAAAATAGCCGCCCTTCTATAGGGTGCCCTGATGCTGCGCACATTCAGGGAAAGGACCCTCAAGCGCCTATCACATTATATAAAGGGAAACCATCAACCCTCCCAGTCACTTAACAAACAGGATCATTTCAGACTACACTTTCCCCTTGCACGGGACCTCCCCGGAGACTTGGGTGCATCCAACTTCACACCTTGCATCTCCATACTCCTTCGTTTTCTTCTTCTTTTCCTTTTTACGGACGCCCATGACATCCTCTAAAACAGCCGTCTTCCCTGCACTTTAAAAACGCCATGCCTGAGGAATCAGAATCCCCAATGGGGTCCGTGGAATGCGAAGCCCCAGAGTCACTAGGATAGTCCAAAATCTCCTGGGAGGGGGCCAACACCTACCTCCTCCACCTTCCTCTTCAAGGTGTCTCGACTGAGGTCCATCTCGTCCTCAGCACCACACTCCTCCCCTTCTGCCTGTAAGGTCTCTGGGACACACTCCAAAACTGGCGCAGGAGTCCCACCGTCTTTGGCATCATCAGGGACAGGGTCAGGTACCTCGAGAAGAGGACCCGTGTCACCAACAGCCGACTCCAACTCTCTCGACTTTTTTCCTTAAAGCGGTTCATCAACCACCTCAACAAAGGATCGTTTAGTCCGCAACTCAGGCGCACCCACGGGATCAACCCTTCGGAGCCTTCCGCTTTGTCATCCGGCAGCGTAGATGGCCTCCTCCGAACCACAGTCGGACACTGCCTGGCTAAATGGCCTTCTTTACCGCAAAGGTGACACGACCCTTATCACAATCTCCAGATTTATGGCCAGGCTTAAAACAATGTCGGCACACTAGCCCAACAGAGCACTCCTCCTGAGTGTGCCCAAAAGAAAAACAGCTCCGGCAAAACTGGGGCAGGTTCAGATACCATAGTACCCCCCGGTTTGCACCAATGGAGAACATTCGAGGAGGGTGACAGAGTCCCCCAATCCCAACTGAATCAGCCTTTAGCTTGACAAAGAATTCTCTTTGCCCATTATATGTTCCAAGAACATTTGTCAATTTCATAGACATGTGCACTGCCAAAAAATTTGTTTTGTTTTAAATTCGGATTTGTGTTATTTAGTTTTTCGGGATTCGGGTGTGAAAGTCAATTTGGAATTCGGATGAAATTCGGTAGCGTTAGTACGAACGTTCGTTTTGTTTTCTGTTCTTATTCGTTTGCAGCAAAAGTGACATTTGAGGGGGGAAAAATATTTTTCTCCTTCTCTAATGTCACTTTGCTCCAACAAACGAAACAAATAAGAACAGAAAACGAAACGAACGTTCGTGCGAACGCTACCGAATTATGGAAATGGAAATTCGGATTCGTATGCATTCGTTATGTCTGTAATTCGGAATTCGGATACATCCGAATGTCCGAATTTACGAAAATTCGTCCGAATTTCGATTCGGAACGAAACGAATCGCACATGTCTACAATTTCACACCCATTGAAACATGTTCACAATAACGGGTCAAAAAGGCCTGAATCTCTGCATCCCATACAAACGGATTGTACATGTGCACAAGCAGTGGTATCCTCATCCTCGCTTCGTTGTTCAAAAAAAGAATACCATCCAACAGAGGGTCGCCCCTCTTTTCCTGTACCCACAGCATGCAGGTTTGTAGCTCCTGTGGACTCCAAAAAGTGACATTGCAAAACCCACTTGTGGGAAAACACTGCACACAAAGAAAATGCAATTATGCTCCATACCCAACAAATCCTCCACAATCTTTTTATGTACCGTATACAGACCAAACAGTCACCCTCATGCCGGCTGGAATGACCAGTCGCACCGCATTAGGCGCCTCGGGAGGCCCTACCGTCATACCTGCGCCTCCACACTAGCCAACGGGGGACTGGCAGGAGAAGGGTGATCGCCTTGGGCCAATAGCAGCAAGGGGGGGGACTCTCCGAAGAGAGCGCACCCCCCCAAGGCCGACCCTCGGGTACCCCAGGCACCTCCTGACCAAGAATCAAGGCAGTCGATACTACACTTGATCTTAGCCAAAAGGCCGAGAAGTGATAACCCGAAATTGCCAAGGCCCAAGCGGCGACGGCCGCCTAGGCCTGCTCGCAGAGACAGGCCACGCCCTTGCCACCCTATTTCTTCAGCGGTGCAGACGCAGGCTCCACACCAAGGAGCCACAGACAGACCTCTTGGATATGTGTCACTAGGCCTTCACCTAGCCATGCAGCTTGCACACAACTTAACTACAGGCAGCCTTGCTCCTTCAAATGGCACCCCTGGGCCCCCTGTCGCACTGTGCCCTTCTTCCGTCATGCCAGGTGCCCGTCGTCGTCTAGACCTAACAAGGTTATATTACCATGGCCCCGCCTCTGTCTGAAGGGCCACAAGAGGGAGACAGTCTGCACAATGCGTTGCTGTCTCACCACCAGATAGCAACATGAGGACTAGTTCGTTCTCTTTCTTTCTTTCCCTCCCGGGCCCCGACCACAGGTCGGCACATAGGGACACCGATATCATGGGGCAGCCGGGAAAAACAAACAGCACGGAGCAAGAGTCAACTTTATAAAGGACGTAGAAATTCAACCTTACTGGCCAGGCGAACAGTGTTCCCAATCCGAATTCAGGTTTCGCTTTGCTCCTCGGCTGAGTGTAAAGCTTGCAAAGAGCTACTGGACATGGCTGCTGCTGCTCCTCTTGAAGTTTCTGGTTGTTGTCTTTTGCTGAATCTGATTTTTGAAAACTGGATAAGAGAGGGGTGCACCGGTCCTGGAGATACTGCAATACCAGGTCGATGCGTGGAGTGGACAGAGCAAGCTCTTCTTCCATCTCCCTGTTCTAAAAATCCATTTAATATATGGTCCCCAGATAGGGGACGTATCAGATATTAAACTGATAAGAACAGATTTTTTATTTATTGTCAATTTCATAATAAATACACAGAAAATAACAGTCTGGGGTTACAAAGACACTCCGCATACATGGTCACATAATCGTTTACAAATAACATAACAAAAGTAATCACTGTTCCAAAATGACTTCTTCCAGGTAAATGATCCAGAAGAAATCTGGTTTTCATCTTGCTTTGTCCGTCTTGCTTTCAGAGGACCACAAGGTAAGAATACCTACAGTACCCCCAAAAAACACATCCATTCCCACCCATCATAAAGAAATGCAAACATATTCACAACACATATGCAATAAGCAGATCCGCTTTGCAAACATAAATGGCAGGAAACAGATCCCCACCACCCCAATATTAATATTGGCAGGATAATAATAAAATAATTCTGTCCAGATTAGCTTTCTCACATGACCTGCTGGATGCAAAAAAACAGCAGTCAATTAATCCAGTCCTTCCACCTAGTAAACTTCCACCACTCCATGGCGACACACTCTCTCGCACCAATCACCTGCTTCTGAAACACGCACACAAGCTCTGGTAGGCAACACCCATGAACCGCCAACCAAGCCGTATCCTTCTGCCGATTTTCAAGGTCAACATGACCTTCTTACTCGACACCACCCCTCCCCCGTCAGATCCTCCAACCCATACTTCTTTACACCTGCCTCAACCCTTTGATAGAACCAGGGCTCCCGAAAGCACACCGGCCTCCGTAGATCCAAACCATACTTGAAGCACCTCCTCAACCCAAAACCACCAGCATACCTCGTCAGACTCTCCCCCATACTCACCTTAGCACACGTACTGTACCACCAAAAACCTCTCAATGTCAGGCATTCATTTCCCCCCCATGCACCTTCTCACTCATCACCTTCCATCGATGCAACTTCGATTTTTGAAGCCCATAGGAAAGAAAAACAAAGTTTAAGAATTTGCTTAAAAATGCGATCAGAAGCCGGAAACACCTGATACGTGTACAACAAAATTGGCAAAATGACCGATTTGATTAAAATCCTGCCCTCCATGGTCAAAGATCTCAACCCCCAAAACTGAAACTTCTTCCCCACCCTTTCAACTACATCTGCCCATCCTTCAACAAACTTGATCCCCAACACTTTTATACTTCCCACACACAACTTCCAATATAACGCCAATTCCCAAAAAACACTCACTCTTCCCCATATTAACAAAAAAGCCCGTCGCTGCACAAAACACACTCACCAACAACTTCAGTCTCTGCAATCCCATCACACTCCTGCAAACCACATAACCCAAAACTTTCAAACACCTTCCCCCACTACCTGGCACCTCCACCCCTTGCACCACCTTGTCCCTCTTCAGCATCCTTAATAAGGGCTCGATGACACAAATAAAAAGTACGGGGGACAGAGGACACCCCTGCCGCACCCCCGCTCACCACCTCTGTTAAACACCCGTTCACTAACACTCTACTGACGAAACCACTGTACAGACATTCCGCGGAACCCCCATCCTCTCCAACACTCGAAACAAATACCCATGCACCACCCTATCATACGCTTTCTCGAAGTCCAAAGCAACAACAGCCACACTCTGATTCAACTCTTTACAATACCACAATTCATCCCTCAGTCCCACCAATCCAGCTCCAATTAGTCTACCCGGTACCGCACACACTTGCTCTACCTCCACCATGCTACCCACCACCCCCTTGATCCTATTAGCCATCAGCTTGGCGATCACCTTATAATCTACGTTTAGCAAAGTGATCGGACGCCAATTCCTCAAGTCTCTCTTGTCCCCCTTTTTATACAGCAATGTTACCACCCCCTCTTTCATACTCTGTGACAAAATACCCCGCTGCAATACCTCCTCACACACACCAAACAAACACTCCCCAATCACCTCCCAAAAAGCAATATAAAACTCCACCGGCAGACCATCTCCACCCGGCGTTTTCCCTTTCTTCTGTCCCCTTACCACCGCCTCCAACTAACCCTTAGTCACATCTGCACATAACTCATCCTTCTCCTCCCTACTCAGAGAATCTTCCATACCTACATTCCTCCCTTTTTCAGAATACAGCACCTGATAGAACTTCCATACCTCCTGCTTCTCAGTCACCTCACCGCCACCATCATCATCCTTCTTACTGAAGACTTTCTTAAAGAAGAACTTGGAACATTTTTCATCCTCCTCTTTCACAACAGCCCTTGCCTGAATCACGATCTTTCGCCCTTCTGCATCCAAAAACTTCCTCAACTTCAGATACTCCAACCTCTTTTGCCACAATTCATGCCTCACTTTAGCCACACCCTTTCGTTCGAACCTTCACCCACTCCCACCATTCCACAACACTCTCAAAATCTCGCAATCTTCTCTCCCACTTTGAAAAACACACCGCATACTCACCTCTCACCTTTTCATCCTCCAATAAACAAACATTCAGCTTCCACACACCTCTTCCATGCATCACATTCGTCTTCACATGCACCACACACACTCAAGCCTCGCATGGTCCGAGAAAGACTCTCTCGATGTCGCAAAGCCGTCTCCTTTTAAATTCCTGGAAAGAAATAAAAAAATCAATTCGGGATTGGACACTACCTCTATCACTCAGGTAGGTGAAACCCCCTCCCTTACCTACATCCACCAGGTCATGCGTTTGCACAATTTCCTTCAGCAGTTTTCCGGAGCTGTCAACACCACCTGCTCCTAAACCACTCCTATCCCTCCCATCCACCACACAATTAAAGTCCCCAACTAATAACACCGGATCCCTCCCGCTCAAAAAGAAACGCATTTTTTCAAATGGAGCACCCCACTCACCCCTATTTACAGAAGCATACACATTAACAATTTTTAACCGAAGCCCCCCACCCTCCAACAAAAGACATCGTCCCTGTACAATAAGCACAGTTCTGATAACTGAAAAAAACCACCCCTTAAATAACACCGCCACCCCCCCCCCCCCCCTCCCCCTC